>NC_090448.1:1066006031-1066306600 GCF_031143425.1 Pleurodeles waltl
ATAATTCAACCAACTTGGTATTTTTACAACAATGAAATTTTACTTTGTCATAGTAGTAGGGGGCCTTCAAAACGCTGGTAATTTGTTTCTGAGTAATTAAGTGAAAATCTCCCAAAATTATGTAATCTTACGTGAAATCCAAAACTGCCATTTGGTGCCTTATTTTAGTTATGAATGTGTCCTTGCATCTATTTTGTATTGAAGGGTGCATTTCGCCCTAAAAATAATGTAAAAACACAACTGCTACAAATAACAGCTGCTCACTTTCTGGTCATTCACTTCATTCCTGTGATCCCATTCTAAACTTTTGTTGCATAATTATGCTTTATAGTGTAATGGCATACTGGGACCAAAATACCCGATTGTAGTGCGTGGGTGGTATCCTCTGGTCTTCAAAGCTCTGGGAAGGGGGCCCAGTGCACACCACCTCCCAGGGTTCTTCAGTTACAATGATCCTCTCATCAACCCCTGAGCCTTGGGGCCTTGGCCCGTCCCAGGCATTTTACCAGCCTGGAAGCAAAGCCCCACATGCTTCATATCATCATTGGGAGGGTGAACATTCAGATCCTTCCTTTTTTGATATCTTGGGCCCGTTGGGCCGTTTTGCCTATTTTGGGGCTCATTTTGCTCCTGATGGCAAGCCCTAGCCACCTGGAGCCTCTCCCTAAGTCCTCTTCACCTCTAACATGGCCCATGTTGCAGGGAGTTTGTTCCATTGGCTCCCTCTGCCAGCCTTTCTCCTGTTTCAGTACTCTGGTGATCACTACTCCTAGGCACAATTGACCAGTTACTTCCCCCAACTTGTCATTATGGGGGTTAAGGGGACCAGCTTCACTGGTCCTAGAGAGAGATCCACCGGTTCTGATGTCAACTGTAGCCTGAGTACTTAATACAAGAGGGCATCAGGGGTTACCTCCTTCCATCTGTCCATTGCTGCTGCTGTCGCCAAGTCCCATTGTCCAGCTCCAACAGAAAGAACTCTGTTCCCCTTGTGCAAGACTTTTTAAGTGGGGGTGTAAAGTCCTAGAAGCAGGGGACTCCTGGCCAATCTTAGGGTGCCATATAACCTCTCCACCCCGTACCAACCCTTCTCCACAACATGCTCTGACAATTCAAGATGGCGCCCTCCAGGAGTCAATAGTGACATCGCCTCCTGGAGCCTCAGCATTGCCTCTCACTGACATCACTGCCAGTTCCTTTCCCACCGAAACTTCAAAGAGAAACTGCCTCCTATTTTGGTTGTAGAGCTCTGGACTCTCTCCTTTGTTCAATTGGCCTAGGCTGTCCAAACTCTGGTGCAGTGTGACTGCTAATTGATGGATGTAGATTTTCTTCCCCACCCCTTCTTCCTCAGGAGCTGAGTGAAGCATTGTTAATTGCTTCCTTTATGTGTGGAGGCCTTTGTTCCTGCTGCTGGCATGCAATGTACTTAACTTGGCCCAGCAGGATGACAAAAGGCCTATGCTGATGGAATTTGTAGGAAGCAAAATTGCACTCTAAGGCAGGTGTTCCCATATGTGTCTAATAAAGTGTCACTGCAGACAGTACAGTAGGTCACACTGACATTCCCTATAAGTGTATACTAATAATAAAAGGACTACCCCAGGTCAATATCTAATCTTGCAGATCCCACTCTGCTCCAGGCTAAAGTGTGCAGTGACCTGTCTGTGCATGATGGCAGTTGCACACGCGCAGCCCTCACATGGAAACATGATTGTGTCACTTGTGTTCACTTGTTACCCGTCAAGTGCCCCTTCCCTTGCCGCTTCTCAGTGGCCTCTACTTCAAAGGCAGACACTGGTGGTAAACATGTGTAGCCCATTTACAGTGTGTTTACCGTAGGTCACCAGTTGTGAGGCTCATTTACAGTAAAAAGTACAAACAAGGTGGTCCAAAAGCAAGAAATATGGGTGGATTAAATAGGCAGACCCCATTTCACTGTAGTGTAAGTTTGGGAATTTCAAATAACAAGCGTAATGTGAAATTTGCAAAACTACACAAGATTACAACATCACAAAGGAAAATTAATTTGGCCCTACATAGAAGGTGTTTCCTCTCATTGGCCTCTCACTTACATTTTTTATATTATTATTAGCTTAAATAAAGACCTCACAGACTATGCTACCTTTAATATGTTTAGATTTTAACTTATAACACAGCTCTTGTGATAGTTCATCATAACCAATTCAAATTGCATGTTTCATTGAAGTTATTTCATAGATTAACATTATATTTCCTTTTACCCAGCCCAAAGAGCTAAAATAGGCCAGATTTGTTTTTGATTGGTGTAAGGGATTAAGCTACTGGTTGAGGTGGGTGCAACCCTACTCAAGAAGCAACCACAATCCTTGTCTGGGTAAAGCCACAGGCAAATCCCAAATTAACCTGTGCTTACCTCTCTGGTAGTTTGGCACAAAAGTAGTCAGGCGTAACTTAGAGGCAATATGTAAAGTATGTATGCAGATTTGCAATATTAATAAAGTGAAATCACAAAAAGTCCCACACCAATTTAGAAAAAATAGAGCAACATTTAATAAATAGTTTTATGACAAAACAACACAAATGCAGTCAGTAGAACCAAATATACACAGATTTCAGTGAAAAGAGCACTGAAAAGCACAAAGGGCTCCCCTTTGTTGAAGTAAGCCTCAGCAAGGCCTACTAGTGCAAGGGGTTCACCCTTCTCTGCACAAAGTCCTCAGACGACATAGGAAGAAGTTGGCACAGAAACTGAAATAAAAGACAACGTTTATTAAACCTCATGAGGTGGTACTACAGTTCAAACAGCACCCTTCGGTAATGTTTGAAGTAGCACACTGAACTGAGAGAGCATGGTCCTTTTATACCCACGCAGGGGCTAAAAGGCAGTGGTACAGTTATAAAAAGCAAGACTTCTATACATATAAGGTCATGTGGAAATGCACAGTCGACAGGTAGGAGGGGCTAACAGTTTTCAAGGACTAACAGCTGCAGACCTTACTGGGCATGTGCGAAAGTGGGAGATTCTAAATATAACTTGTCACTAGGCAGATTTTCAAGAGTAGTTAACAGAAAGGTAGGACAGAGCACATGGTGAGCACATGGCAGCATGTGGCAGAGAAAATGGCTGCCATGAATACAAAATGGTTTCCGCGAAATGTTCACAATAGTTGCTAAATACAAGATGTCTTCTGCTAATATTTAATCTAATCGCTGCTAAACTACAACACCCTTGGCAATCTGGTTTTGTAAGACTGGGTATAAGTCACAAGTTCAGGCCACATGCAATGGAGTGTGGGCTTGATAGATGGATCAGGTTAGTGTTGCTAAAAGAGTTACCCTCACAGACCAGCACAAAGAGTTCTGTAAGTAGTGGAAAGGGATGAAAGAGCATGGAGATTGTCGCAGATGGCTGTCAGTGCGATATGAAGAGCAGGCATGGCTTCACAGGTGGTCCTTGTTGGGCATGACAGACAGTTGTTGTTGGAGCTTCACATTAGCGGTCACCATGAGCCGTCGATGTTGCAGTGCAAAGATGTGATCTTGCACTGCCTGGCATGGTTGGTGGTTGATGTAGCACAAAGAGTAGGGTTCATGTAAGCTGGTGCTGTGGGAGGCAAGATCGTGGCCCGAACTGGCAGGTTCGCTAAGATCCAAAAGCTTCAAAGAAAATTTCAAGAGGTGCTGCTTGTCTGTTTTGAGAGACGAGGTTAGTGGACTACCACAGAGAAGAGTGATCTATAGACAGGATTCAGTGTGAGCTAGGCACTACTAAAAGTGCAATGCACAGTCCATATGGTATTGGAGGGGAGGAAGTGCAAACAATGGATGGGGTGAGCTAACCTGTGTTACGAAACCAGGGGCAAATTTGCCATGGTTTTGAGCAACCCTTGTGCCAAGCAAGGCAATGCAGTGTGATGCAAAACCTAGAACGAGATTTACCAAGACATGAAAAGGCACCTTGTGTGGCCCTGCATGGTTTGGTAAATCTGGAGTAGCATGAGGCAGCGCAAGTTGCTGCCTTGCTTTAGTCTGCCCTGGGGGGGTGTCCTATGGATGGACTATGGATATTCACTCGATTCCACCCTCGGATTTTGGGACATTCCCAAATTTACCAAGCTAGGTAAACCCTGGGGATGTACCAAAATGGGGCTCCTTCCCAGGGGAGGTGCAAGGGGGTTAAATATCTTTATTGCTCCTTTCTTCTTTCTAAGTGTGCTGCATTCTGCATGATTGCATATTCCAGGACCATCTAGAGCACTGCCTATGTAAGCCGTTTCCCCTTTGCCGAGGTAAATGCAAAGATGCTGGTGGACAATTCTAAACTTAAATTGGATTGTGACTTGAATAAGTACTTGAACACAATATTTCAGGTAGCAGTTAGGGTATAAGGCTTTAGTAAAACACCTGATTGATGATGGAACAGGTGCAGACATTATCAAGCATTTAGCACCTCAAGGGCAGAGGATATAGCTACAGTACGTATTTGCAGTAGGTATCATCTCAAATGAGGGAAACCAAAACAGTGAAGGAGCAAAAGTTACTCTGAGGTATCTACGTGAAAATTGAAAGCAAGGGCATACCTCGTGTTAAATAGTCATGTGAGATACTGGCAAGAAAAATCACAATACATTTGGAGGCTCTGAAGTGACCAAATATTGCTTCATTTTGTTGAATTTAAAATATCTGACATTTGGAAATTTCCCTTGAATTATGAACAATTTCCTTCCTTAATTTTGAATACATTCTCAAAAGAGATTCTGCAACATGTTGGCAGACTGATTGCAGGGAATCGTAACTTCCTTGGGCCATCGTTGCTAAGTTTATTCATGCCTTCTCGCATTAAAACTAACAATCTAAGGAGTGTTGCACATGTAATGGTAGATGCCATGGTGGATTGCTGAGGGTGATATATAGTAGACAGAGAAATTTGTTCAAAAAAGTTGGGTGATCGTTCATGTTCAAGGTGATACAATCTATGGAATTAGGGGATAAATTGATATTTTACAATTAACTGTTAAATGAGGCACAACTAGAAGAATTATGTTGGACGAGTAGGCGACATGAGATACTACAACCCTCACGCCCTTCTGTTGATTTCTCCAGGAATTGAAGTTTAGCAGGCCTAATGCACAGGAATATGTAGCTGGGGACTGTGATCTATAGAGCATAAAGCATAGCTTTACAGAAATGACATGCTGGTATACCATAATAACCCCAGTTTTAGTGTCATAACTGAGAATCAATTGGCCTAAATCTTTATTTTCCTTATTAGAGGATTGTCAGCCAGGAGTAGCAGGGGGACTGGACTCTGGTAAGTCATATCTTTACTACTATAACCCCTACCCTACCTGCATGCCATCACAAACCTCTACCCCTACCCTCACACCCATCACCCCACCACCTCACAAATAACCCACTATCACAAACCACACATCCCAATACCAAGCCCTGCATGTGACAACAATGCATGGACACCCATCACAGACCTGCATGGACACCCATCACCACAGCATGTCCAAGGGTGAGACTCACCGAGGGCACACAATCACCACTCATACAAGGGCCAAGTCTGTAATGCAAGCACAGTATTAGAGGGAAACACACCCATTGCACAAGATGGCACACACAGATAACAATGCATTTACACCCCAACAGGACCCCTACCCAACGTCACCAGACAGGAGGTGCCAGTGAAATCCAGCCCCCCAACAGAAGAGGCCCACAGTGACGACAGTAGCTCTGCACGCCTGGATCAAGATGACCAGCCCGTCCCATCAGTGACCTCTGGACAGTCGGTTCCCCTGTCACAGTCCCAAACCACCACTAAACCTCCCCCCTCAGGAAACACCACCACAGCACCCACCCACCGGGCCCATGCCTCTGTCCCCAGGACACGTCAATCAGCAGTGTGTCCACTACTCCAGGGACCCCAGGCAAACCCAACAACACAGGCCGGTCAGGGACCTGGGGTCAGTGGCAGTGGGCACACGGTTCAGGGGACAGAGGCACAGGACAACAGGGAAACTGGGAGGACTGCTGTGCGACAGGGGGAGGACAGGCCCAGGGAACCCACTCTCCACGAGGCACTCTCAAACATCATAGGAGCATACCACCATTCCCAGGAGACTATGGGCACTGTATTGGCCAATTTTCAGGAGACCCGGCGGCTGCAGAAGGAACAGTACCTGGGGATCATGGAGGACTTGAAGTCCATTAACACCACCCTGGTCACCATTGCAGGGGTGAAGGAGACATGGCCAACACCATGAGGGAGACAGCTGCATACCACCGGGCCCCTAACACCAGCCTGAATGATGAAAAGTCTTCCACGTCCGCCGGTGCTAGTGGACAGGATGTCCCGCCACAGGACAACAGGCCACCAGTACCCCACCCCCTGCAGAGGGAGAACCACCCCGCAAATGGTCCCTGCGATCCAGGCACAAGACAGAGAACATTGCCAAGACCCCCGCCAGGAAATAAGACTCTACTGATTGAAACCCTTCTGTCCCACTATGTCGCCCTGACCACCTAGAACTGACATTGCTCCACTTCCTATGCCCCATTGGACAATGCACCTGTGATACAAAGAGACTGGACTCTACCATGGATATTCCTCCACCATCACCCCAGCCCATTGCACACTCCCCTCTACTTATTAGCAATTAAATAAACACCCTTGAATCACAAAACAATCTGGAATCAGTCTGTACATTCACAAATGTATTAATACAACCTCTTAAACAAATATCAATGTAAATGTCCATTTGTACATACCAAAGTATGACAGTTGTGGGCAGCAGTAAACATAGCAGAAGGCAGAATATGGTACCCAGATCTGTGAAAAGGAAAGCCAAAATGAACTGTCAGGGTCCATACACAGAGGTAAAAAGGAAGACTTACACAATGCTCTACAGTAGTCAGATATGAGATGAGCAGTGCCAGTCTCTTACCTGTGCCTCGCTGGAAGTACTGCATGATGATGTTGTTTCGGTTGTCAATATCTTCCTCCTCTGCCTCCTCTTCCTCACTGTCCACAGGCTCCACAGCTGCCACAAGACCAACACCAGGCCCATCCTCCTACAGAAAAGGCCCCTGGCGTTGCAAAGCCAGGTTGTGCAACATACAGTATGCCACGATAATCTGGCACACCGTCTTGGGTGAGTAGTATAGGGAGCCACCTGTTAGATGGAGGCACCGGAATCTGGCCTTCAGGAGGCAGAAAGTCCGCTCAATAATCGTCCTAGTTCACCCATGTGCCTCATTGTAGCCTTCCTCTGCCCTTGTCCTGGCATTCCTCACTGGTGTCAGTAGCCATGAGATGTTGGGGTAACCAGAGTCACCTGTAAATGTCGACGGATATCTGTTAGACTTACACCAACCCTTAGATACTACTCCATACCCAGACACCTATTCATACTGTTTGGGGACCTTGGGCTCACCTATTTACCCACACACGGTGCCTCTGGAGTAGGCCCATCACATAAGGGATGCTGCTATTCCTCAAAATGTAAGCGTCATGCACAGAGCCAGGATACTTGACATTCACATGAGAGATGTACTGGTCTGCCAAACACACCATCTGCACATTCATTGAATGGTAGCTTTTACTATTTCTGTACACCTGTTCATTCCTGCGGGGGGGACAAATGCCACATGTGTACCATCAATGGCACCAATGATGTTGGGGATATTTCCCAGGGCATAGAAGTCAGCTTTCACTGTGGGCAAATCCTCCACCTAGGGGAAAACGATGTAGCTGCGCATGTGTTTCAGCAGGGCAGATAACACTCTGGACAACACGTTCGAGAACATTGGCTGAGACATCCCTGATGCCATGGCCACTGTTGTTTGAAAGGAGCCACTCGCCAGGAAATGGAGCACTGACAGGACCTGCACTAGAGGGGGGATACCTGTGGGATGGCGGATAGCTGACATCAGGTCTGGCTCCAATTGGGCACACAGTTCTTGGATTGTGGCACGATCAAGTCTGTAGGTGATAATGATGTGTCTGTCTTCCACTGTCGACAGGTCCACCAGGGGTCTGTACACTGGCAGATGACGCTATCTCATCATCTGCCCCAGCGGATGTGCCCTATGGAGGAGAATGGTGAGCCGAGGATCATGTACCACAAATGTTGCACAAGGGTTTTTGCACTAATGTGATTAAATCGGTGTGTGGTGTTGTCTGTCTGTATTTGTGCCCAAATGTGCTGTGATGCAGTTAGGTGCCCTGTCATGTGCCACCCTGAAATGGCGGCTGCCTGACCTGTAAGGAGGGACAAGGGGAAATGAGGTAACTGCACTGGCGTTGTGCAACGTTGCGGTAAGCGGTCAAAGACCGCCGCGCAATTCAGCATTGGTTGTCATTGGGCCCTATGGGTTCCAGGAGCCAATGATGATGTACGCCGGTGGTGATGGTACACACCGCCGTGGACGTGACCGCCATTTTCTAGCTGTTCACTCACTTGATACCTAAACCTTCAACAGGAGAGGACCTATACTGCAACTGCTGCTGTGACCTCAGTCTGTAAGTGACAATGGCTTGAGTGTCTGGGGAAAGGGCCCCTGCCTTCACTGTGGAGGAGTTGGAGAGACTAGTGGATGGGGTCCTCCCCCAGTACACGCTACTACTCTACGGTCCTCCAGACAAACAGGTGAGTAAACTGTGAGCATGATGCGTAGGACATGAATGTATGGAGTGGTGTGGATGGAAGATACATGTTGGGAGGGCTGAGGCCTGCATGGGAGGATGGTCAGCGTATGTATGTCAGGGCTTTGGTGGGAACTGGTGGCCAATGAGTATGACAAACTGGACGGGGAAGTAAGTTCCTTTCATACTTTACCTTTCCTCTAGGTCAGCGCCCACCAGAAGAAGGGTATTTGGCGTGCCATCGCCAAGGAAGTGCGGACCCTGGGGGTCTATCATAGATGGAGCACCCACTGCCACAAGAAGATGGCAGAACCCCAGCTGGGGATGGCCTCCCAACGTGGAAGGGGTGCTCATTGCACCATGACCCCCCTGATGTTCTGGATCCTGGCAGTGGCATATCCGGAGTTGGATGGGCACTTGAGGGCATCACAGCAGCCACAAGGGGGTGAGTACAGTCTCATTCAGCTTTACAAGGTGTCTGGGTGGGGGATATGGGCTGTGGGTTCCCCTAGGCCAGGGTGAACTTGCTAGGGTAGGACCCTTGTTAGGCAGGCTCTGTGGCACTCCAACCCCAATAGTGGTGGTGGCCATCTACAATCAGTCAGGCTCCTGTGGGTTCCAGGTGTGCAGCAAATGGGATTAGGCATAGTGTCCCATGGGCAGGTGATTTTCCTATGAACTGTTAGTGCATGGCCTAGTGCATAGGGCTGCTCCCTGTGTGTTCAGTCTGCCAACTGTAGTGGTGTTGCTGGCATTGACCATGTGTCGCCTCTGTCTTCCCCCCCTTTTTGTTTTGTCACCCTGTCCTTGTGTGCATTAGCATCATCTGGCAGAGGAGCAGTAGCACCAGAGTAGGAGGGAGCTGCAACCCACATGGCCCAGGAGGGTGAATGTACGGAGTCTGAAGGCACCAGTGGGATGGAGGGCGGGGGGAGCTCCACGACAGGGACAGGAGGGGACACCAGTAACAGCGACTCCTCCTCTGATGGGAGCTCCCTTGTGGTGGCATGCACCTCTGTGCCCACCACAACAACAGGTACAGCCTCCACCCCCCTACCAGCACCGCCCTCTCAGCAGCCCCTCAGCGTGTTTCCTGTGCCTTCTCACCCAGGAGAGTGGGTAGCTCCTTCGCCCCAGGCACCTCAGGCCCTGCCTCAGTCAGACCTGCTGCCCTCAGTGAGCAGGCTATTGACCTCCTGAGATCCCTCACTTTTGGGCAGTCAACCATTTTGAATGCCATCCAGGGTGCCAAGAGGCATTTGCAGCAAACAAATGCATACCTTGAGGGCATTCATTCTGCTGTGGCAGCCCAACAGAGAGCATTTCAGGCTCTGGCCTCAGCACTGATGGCAGCCCTGTCCCTGTGTCAAGCCTCCCCCTCCAACATCCACTACCCAGACAAAATCCCCTCTACCTCAGTCTATCCCAAGCACACCATCAGACCAGCATGCACACACATCAACACACAAAAGTGGCTCAGGCAAACATAAGCACCACACATCTCACAGGCACTCACACAAGCACCATACCCATGCAGACACATCAACGTCCACTGCCTCCACTGTGTCCCCCTCCTCCCCATCCCCCAACTCCCTCCCAGTCTCGTCTCCACTCACACTGCATGCACTACATCCTCATCCACTACCTCCATCACCAGCACGCCCATCACTACACACCGCTCATGTGCAATCACCACCGACTACCATTCATACGTCCCCTGTGTCCTCCCCCAGTGTTCCTGTGAGCCCTCCTCCCAAAGTACACAAGCACCAGCACACACCCACTCAACAGCCATCCACCTCACAACAGCCTCCAACCCATGCACCTTCACCCAAACTCAGCAGACGTACACATATTACAACCACTACCTCTTCCTCCACTCCCAAACCCCCTCCATCTTCCCGTCTCCCTTATCTGGAGATTCCATTGGTCACAAGCATAGCTCAACGCTTCATTACATAGACTATGCTGTTTCACTTTTGCATAGTGCTAATGGTCTTCAAAAACTTGTAGAGGCTTTTGTCACATTTGAGGATACCCTAGACCCGGATACTAATTTTCTAATGCGCATGTGATGATTTGTGGGCCCAAAACAATTAAGACCTGGACAGTGTCATCGGGCCAGATTCACATAGATAAGTTCCACCTTTGAGTAAGGTTATACTTTGTGGTAGGTTTATTACTTTCAGTATTCATAAAGTCTGATGGTAAGCTAGGTGTAAGTTGCATATGTTCAACCTTGGACGAATGAAATCGGATTAATGTTGTGTGGGTGGGTGACCTCCGTCCCTATGCCCCTCCACGACCCTCTCCAAATCCCTCTTAATCCTCCCTAATCCCATCCTTTTTAGTGAACTGTCTTCCCCTTTTCCCAACCACCCGCTCACTTTAGTCCCTCCCACATTTACTACCAAATTGTATACTCACATGGGCTGAGCATCCGCAGTCACTTTGAATTCTTTGACCTGTCAGCTTTGTTTCTTTGCGCTGCATTCTTTCTTTCCCTATGGGGCAATACAGCTCTGATTCCACCTGTTGTACATGTGACAGTGCTTCATCCTTAACATGGTTAATTCTGTTGCTGAAACATGTGATTGTATTAGGCGTGTACCCTGCTTAATGTATTTACAGATGCGTGCTGATTTAAATGATTGTTATGCAACAAGGTAGTTTTTGAAATGCCTTGTTATACACCGTAACTCGTGTATTTGATGCATTTGATTTCAGTATTCGTAATGTGTTTGTTATTCTGTAATATTTATTGCCTAGACTGTTATTTATGGTTTTATGATGTTTTTTTCTTATAGACAAATAAAGATTTCTTTGATTGATTGATTAATACTTTGAGTGGCAACACACTGCCCTATTTGATTGGGAACATAAGCAACTCCAGAACAGTTTGGGCTTGACTGGCCTGCTAAGTGAGGAGCAGCAGTTCTTCTGTGGCAGAGTGAGCTAACAAATTATTGTATGTCATTCACATGCACTTGGGGCATTTTGCAAAGAGGGGTAAGCTCTGGATACATGTGTGTGTTTGTGTATGCACTACATCAATATCAACTGATAGTTTCCCCTTAGACCGGAGCATTTACTGCTTTTCAGAGTTCATTATTGGCTTTATTGTAGTCATTTCATCATCTTCAGTGTTATAGATGTTATTTCGTTTTTATGACAATAACACTACTTCTGTCTGAGGGATGCTTATTTAATATAGCTGTGACTTGTATGTATCCTACTAGCTCTGCTACATGTGGATTGAGCTTGTTAGATCTGTGAAATATTTAACTATTTAATTATGTGCCTTCCAAGTAGAGTGGCACTTATAACGTGTGAATGAGAATATCCTTAGAAGCGAAAAGATTGAAAAAAAATGACATTGAATCGTGTGAAAGTGAAGAAAGATGCTATGTTCATGTCAAACAAGTAAGGACCTTGTAAAATTGCATACCCCAATATTCTGAACTTCCCGGGTTCTTTTCCCAACCAATGTGTAGGCAAATATTATATTCAAATGAAACTGTCTGGCTACCATGACATTATTGAAATATGTCATGGGTGCTCCCTCACAACATATCCATTTTTAACAAATCTATGTGAAACACATAATAATTGTACAAGGGGAGAGCACTTTGTCTTTTGACAGAAGAAGCTGGTTTCACTTGCTTTTTCACTGGCATAGTGCAATTGGTACTGGCATTACCTTGCCTGTGAAGATGTATGATCATTAACATATTTGGAGTAGTGAGTCACCAATTTAATGCGTTGCCCATCATCACCAGTGTGAAGTTTTCCCACATCCAACTATTTCCGTGCTGCAGTTTCACTAGAGCTACTGGAATTAGGTGATTGTGTGGCGATTTTTGCTTACTTATAGAGTTGCCACATTTGCTACATAATCCCCATCTGCCACATAACCTGCAGATTTTAACAAAAAAATGCTGCTTGTAGCTCAAACTGTTCAAAAGTTACTAAAAAAGATACATGTTGCCCCGCAATGGAAGGCCCTTTGCAGAGCTAGACTAGTCAACTTTAAATTGCTTATTGCTATATTTGGGTGTTAAACTGGTATGAATGAAGGGCAACCAATACCAAGATAGTGTAACCAAGTTTAACATGCATTTGGATTGCAATAGGTCTCACATTTGCAAGAGTTAGAGCTATTAGCATTGTAAATAGATAAGTGGATTTTTTTGCCACATAAATTGCTCAATCCTGCCTCATAATTTGGTCCATTCCTGCCACATAATACCACTGATGAAGCATCTCTACAAGACCACGCGTGACAAAAGTGAACTTTTAATTAGAAAAAGTGAATCAAGAGTTGTGAAGGATGGGTATCACAGCGCTATACGATGATTAACAAAATGTAAATGCTTAACTATGGTAAAAAAAGCTTTGCGCTGACATTTAGAATACTGTGCACTAATGGGATGCACTGTCTCTGTATAACTGTGATGTGAGGTAACTAGGAAACAACATGAAGTAACTGGTAGTCATGCAAAACGCTTGAATACTGCCCACTGTGCTGTGTAAAGTTTGAAAGCGCCATGAGCGCAAAGGAAAAACCAAATAAAGAATGAGAAGTAACTCGTAGCCATGCAAAGTGGGCCAATACTGCCCATTGAGCTGTGTAAAACTTGAAAGCTCCATGTCCGCCATCAGTGCGAATGAAAAACAAAACAAGCAATGTGAAGTAACTTGTAATTATGCAAAGTGCTCCAATTCTGCCCATTGCGCAGTGTAAAACTTGAACACGCCATGGCCACCATGAGCGCAACTGAAAAACAAAAGAAACAATGACGAGTAACTCGTAGTTATGCAAATCGCTCGAATACTGCCAATCGAGTTCTGCAGGAATTTGATCGGTAGTATTGGAGCAATGTGAATAACTACCAGTCACTTGTTATTTTTTCTTTGTTTTTTGAGTTGCGCTCATGGCACTTTAAATTTTTATACAGCAGGAACTGGATCTGCAGTATTGGGGCGATTTGCATAAAGCGCTCCAATACTGCAGATCGAATTCCTGTAAAAAATAAAAGTGCCATGAGTGTGACTAAAAAACAGAAAAAACAATGACAAGTAACTTGTAGTTATGCAAATCGCTCCAATAGTGCTGATCGAGTTCTGCGGGAACTTGATCAACAATACTGGAACTATTTGCATAACTACCAGTTACATGTCATTGTATCTTTTGTTTTCTGGTCGCACTCATGGCGCTTTCAATTTTTATGCAGCGGAACTTGATCAGTAGTATTGGAGTGATTTGCATAAAGTGCTCCAATACTGCCGATCGAGTACGTGCTGAATAAAAATTCAAAGCACCATGAGCGCGACTGAAAAAAGTAACTATAACAAGTAACTGGTAGTTATGCAAATTGCTCCAATACTGCCGATCGAGAGAAGGTCAGGCTAAAAGTAACAAAGTATTGCACAAATTGTCCATAAAATATGGATGCTGCGTATGTTAACAGTAGTTGGCCAGTGCTTCGAGAGGGCTGAACACTGTAAATGGCATGACATATGCAAATCTGGAACAAATTAAATCAAGGGGATTTTGAAAGGCAAGCCTACAAACAAATGAAATTGATGGGTGTGAGATGGGCGTGGTTACAGCCCAGGGAATATTTCACAAGATGGCCGCAGATTTGTTTTCTAAGCGGTTGCAAAAGATGCAGAAATTGGCCATGTACCACCTTTAAAGTTTATATACTTTATACTTACCAAGTCTCATGAAGTTATATAACTCATTTTGCAACGTTTTGAGTTGGTCGACATCACAACTTTGCACCACTCTGATGTATATAGGAACTCTTTCTAGTTTCACCAGCTGTAACTGGTATATGCTGCTCTTTATCACGATGCCCATCAATTCTTCTTAAATTTACATAAACACAATTCATGCAGTTCTAAATGCTCAGAATTGCATTTCGAGAGCTGTCACATTTTCTCAATGCTATGCCTAAACAAAGCTAACAATTAGTCACAGTTGTAATTAAATGAATGGTATAGTTGATAATAACACCTGATCAACAAAACGACATGAAACATCTGTTTTCATTCATTTGTACCAACTTTTTCTGATAAGAAAGTTTGATATCATTATGTTGGTTAAAACTGCTAATTGGGGATCTCTTTTATTACATTGTATCATAAAATGAATGCTAATTGTGATGGTGTTGGGAAATGGGTTATTGGTAAGGGCAGGTAAGTACCTACACTTAGCAATAGGCCACCAACCTCCACTTAGGTCCAGTTAGGTCTCAGTAAATTAAACCCAGCTCAGCCCTTGGTAGCTTGGCAACGAGCGACAAGGCTTAACTTAGGAGACAGAGTGTAAAGCATTCAAATATCACAAAACAGTAATTAAATAAAAGACAGGAAACAGTTTAACAACCCGAACCCAATTTATAAAAATAGATTATATTTTTATCTTTAAAATGACACAAAAACGAATAAAATCGGATAAGGGGAACCGGCGATATGAATTTTTAAAGAATTAATGCTTTCTAGCGCATAGAAGCAACTAGCGCTCAAAGGGTTAAAAAAGGTCACACTGGAAAGGAACGAAGTTCAGAGTTCAGGCCACCCAGGAGGTAACACTGTCACACTTACTTTCCGAAGTGGTTGATTCAGGAAAGTGGCTCACAGCACCAGCCAAGGGTTCAGAGGCTCTGGTGTGCCTCTTGGGGTCTGGGACTACAACTCCCATAATGCACCTCTTCAATTTATGGACTTGCTCCAAACGTCTCCAAACATCTGCATCTTTTTCCAGAGGTCCTTTTTGTGTCCTTGAAGTGTCCACAACTTGATCCAAGGTTCCAGAAGCCCTGAGTTGATCCTTGGGAGTTGGGACAACAATTCCCAGAATGCACCTGGTCAGAATCCTCAAATGGGCACTGGACGCTGGTCAGCTGGGCTCTGCTTGCAAGACTTGATGCAGGGGACTCTGGGCAGCCCTTTTGTACCTGTAGCAACCAGGAAGTCCTTTCTTGAGGCAGTAGAAGACAGGTAAAGTCCAGGTGCAGGTCAGGGGTCCAGCAGGGCAGTCCTTCTTCTCATGTAGTTCTTCCTTGTAGGAATCTGATAGGGATCTGAGGTGTGAGTGCAGGCCTGCGAGTTTTATTCCTGCTCCTGGGTGAAAAGCAGGAGTATCCTGGTTCTCCAAACAGGTGCAGGGTCCTTCCCCCTGTGATGACCACTTCCTGGGAAGCGTGGCAAAAATCAATCCGGGGAGCAACATTCCTCAAAAATCCATGATGGCTGAAAGTGATTTTTGGAGGTTACATCTGGCTGAGCCCACCCACTGGTGTGGCTAAAACTCTTAAACACACCCCTCTCCTGCCTTCTCCTAATCTAATCAAGGGTGCACCTAATTGTCCGGGTTTGCAGGATGTGGGGGTGTTGCTGGTTTGCTCCAAATGTCCTTCTCTGCCTTTAAAGACCAGTTTGGCAGCCCTACCCCTTCCTGCCTCACCATCTGCTGAGGGGAGATCTCCTCCCACAGGCACATCTCTCTTGTGTGAAGCCAGGCCACTTCACACCTCATCAAGGCAGCTTGTCCAGGCTGCCAGAGGCTGGCCAATCAGAGCACAGCAGCAAAAACACTGCAGGGCTGAAGTTGGCAACTTTTCAGGTAAAGTTTAAAACTCTTTACCTGAACAAGTTATATTAAATCCAACAACTGGAAGTTGTTAGATTTATTATAACAATTAATTTGATACCAAACTCTTGGTATCTGTTACATAAGGGGACTTATTTTTTTTAAAAATAAAGTCTCCCCTTTCTAGCTTATAGAGGCCATTCACTACAATGAGGGAAAAACAAATGTGGCTGTTTTTACCTCACCAGGGCTTACAAAACTATTTTATAAGGTCCCTGCTTATAGTTACTTGGCACTAAGCCCTAGGGGCACATGGGGCACACATTAGGGGTGACGTATATGCAAAAATAAGTTAGTTTAAGACTTTGGCTACTTTTAATTCCAAAGTCGAATTTGCATATAACTTTCACTGCCTGCTTTCAAAATGACACTGGGCACCTCAGCAGTGCACCTATGGGTGCACTACCTATACTGGGGTCCCTAAACCTACATGCCCTACCATATACTAGGGACTTATAGGTAGGTTAGCCAATTATAATTAGCCTAATTTGCATACTGATTTTACACAGAGCACAGGTCCTAGGACTGGTTAGGAGTACCCAGGGCACCATCAGAGTCAGGAAAACACCAGCAAAAAGTGGAAAATGGGGGTAAAAAGTTAGGGGGTATCTGCAATCAGCCCTGTTCTCTCACAGATGGCTAATAAACTTCACTGATCAGGTGACTGTTGTAGCTTTATATTTTAATGACATGTGTATTTCAAGTGCTCGATAGTAGCGCTCTCTTTTATTTTTCTTATATGTGTTACACTTGTGAAATGCAAAGGTTAGTTAGTTGTCTTTAAGGACGTGTGAATTCATTGTTAATTTCACACAGAGAATTAACTGATCACCGCTTGACTTCCAATTCAGATTCTAATGTGGAAACTTTATTACTTGAGGACACGTATCTGATATATCTCGCAAGCAAGAATGTGACAAAATCTATGTATCACAATGAATATTCCCAAAGTCTACTTTTTAAAAATACCCTCAGATTGTTATTGAACTAAACCTGCCCCCTTTGAACTTTACAGAAACATTTTCCTGCAGCCACACCTTGATAGAAGCCCCCATATATACGTATGGATTTCTCTATCTCCGCTGATTTGCAATTGACTAAACAAGAGGCTAGAGGGAATAGTTCTTCCAGAAAGAAATCTTGAAATTAATGTGAGCTAGGAGAAAATTCTGCTTGCCTCAGCTGCAAAGCTATAAATGTACAAGATTTATTTTGCATGCAATTTTTTGTAGTTTACAGACGCGTTTAACCACATCTAAAGATGAGCAGCAGGTTCTTGTGTGTCTGCACAGGCTATCTTTGTTGTAGGACCTAAGAGATCTGGACTGAGAAAACAAATGTCCTCCTGGTTGAAATTTCATTTAGTCCAGTGTAATCTCAGGTAATTTATGGCATTTCTCATTTTGGCTAGATTCACAAGGTCCTAGCACCTCTTAGCACCGCACTAGTGTCTTTCTTTCTGACGCTAATGTGGCTTAAAGGAGGCCATTCTCCTTCCCCTTATTTACAAAGTGGCCCAATGCTTGAATTGCACCACTTTGTAGCCCCTTGCGCCATGTTATACCTGTGCCAGGCAGAACATATGCACGGGGGCATTCCCATGCAGGGAGGCCCGTAAAAACAGCACAGTGAAATTTACAACATTTCACTACACCATTTTTAGCTGATTTCTATCGCCTGCCTTAGGCAGTCATGAAGATGACACTTCCATTACTTTCAATGAGCCTCCCTTTACTTTGCAGGATTAGCACCACAATCTATGGTGCTAATCCTGCAAAGTACCACAATAGAGTCATAAATTATAACGCTATTGTCCTAACCTGCGCCATGGTGTGCCGTATTGTAAATCTGGTGCACACATGGTGTTTAAGGGGGTGGTGCAAAAAAGTGGTGCATCAAAGCTGATGCTCCAGTTTCCTGTAAATTTGGTCCTTTGTTTCTTACACAAAATGCCTGAGATTACGCTAAAATCACCTAGTTGACCATTTGTTCAGATAAAAATCCTGTTGTGTGAGCATGGGAATAATGCGAATTAGAAAACCCAATCAGCCTTTGTTCCTATCTTGTTTTTTTAGCTTAAAGTGATAGCACAAAAATGCAGTGACAGCATTTCACACAATGGTGCTAATTTCATGCAGGCCTAAAATGAGGTGCTCCCCACCCCCAAAGTTTGACTTCCTACTTGAACTACTCAAAATTCAACGTTCTATGCTGTCTGACTGACAGAATGTAGCCTACATTTGTTACCATTTGCAATGCTGCCCCACCTTAATCTTAACAGTTTGTTCAGTGCATCCTAATTATATTGCTTAAAGGAATGGAAGGCATGTTTATTGAAATGAACCAACAGGTGGGCTAAGTAGAAGAGACATTTTACTAATACAGTAATAATCTCGTCAGATGAGAAGAGAAAGTAAATCATTTTACCTTATTATTTGCAGCAGGAAATGCTCCCTCTCCTTGCCCAGAGTGGTAACTCACTCAATTTCACTGCCAACATCTGGTAGACAAGAGGTCTGGACTCCTATCTTTCAAGAACAAATAGTATAGAGAATCAAATAAGACTGAAACACACACACATACACCAAATCCCTTTGACAGATACAGAACACAATTATGTAAGGTCTGAGATGAATCAGATGTGTCTGGACCTCAATCATATCAATTGGATATTTCACTTTTGGGTCAGATTTACTAAGTCTTTGAGCTGAGGTAAAATCACATAAATTGATGCAAAGTGGCGCAGTCTTGGAAGGGTATTTACTTTCCAGCGGCAAAGGTATTTTGTCACTGGAAACATGTAATTTTTTGGTACAAATTGCACTTTGCACTGCTTTTTGCCACTTTTCATAAAGGGGCAATACATGGTTTCGAAATACTGCAAACACCCAAAGTTTTTGACACCAAGACACTATGATAGTCAGGCCAGGCTTTGCATAAAAAAAGTATACCTTCTTAACGCAGGTGCTAGCTTGGAGAAAAGTCTTGTTTTTTCTCTATTGTTTTACGATAGGATGCATGTTGCACTGGACAGTACACATATAAAATGTTTTTATGTACAGAGGCTCGTTATGAATGACACATTTTTTATTACTGAAAATGATAATGGTCCTGATGAAGGAAGCAAGCAATAAATCAGACTCCCATATCACTGATATCTATAGATGCTATGGAGTTTTGAATTTTGCTTGGCAATTAAAGCCATTGAAATAATCCTAGATATCGGATTATGGCATATGACAATATCACCCCTGTTAGACTGACAGCCTTAGGGTGGTCCTCTTCCCAGCTTTTGCATACCTCCTCCATTTTTTCAGTCTCGTTTTTGCTGATATTAGAACTTAGATTTTGCTACTACTAACCAGTGCTAAAGTGATTGTGTTTTTTTCCCCCTAGACCTGGTAATATTTCCTTATCCCCAATTGGCATATTGCATTTAATAATAAGTCCCTAGTAAATTGCACTACATGTGCTCACAACCTGTAAATTAAATGCTAATTGTGGGCCCATAGAACTGATTGTGCCACACACTTAAGCAGCCCTTTAATCATGTCTCAGGCCTTCCATTGCAGAGCCTGTGGGTGAAGTTTTACACTGACATGTTGGCTGACAAAAGAACCCTTTTCCGAGGCCCAATCCTTCCCTTTTTATACATTTGAATCACCCCTAGGGTAGGCCCTGGACAACCTAGAGGGCACGATGCAATGCACTTAAAAGGCAGGACCTGTATTTTGAGTTTTACATGTCCTGGTAGTGAAAAATTCCCAGTCGTTTTTCACTACAGCAAGGCCTATCCCTCCAATAGGATAACATTGGGATTACCTTATTACATCTTATAAGTGTAATTCAGAAACTGGAAGAGGTAAACTTTTTGAGTTTGGTGTGTCTGGAATCACAATTGTGAATCCCAATTTATGATGAAGTCGGATTTTTAATTGCAGTTCTAACAATGCCACTTTTTGAAAGTTGGCATTTTCTAACTTCAGCCATTTGGTACCTCCTGCCTGTCTTTGATCACTTGCATGGGGTGTGTGACAACTGGCCCGTGGGTGTTACCTCTAGACAGTCAAACACAATGAGAGCTTAGGTGTGACTTGATGGGCTGTCCAGGGAGCATGAGAATGAGGGACTGGGCACAGCCTCACTTACCCTTGAATAGGCTGTGTCCTGTTCCCACACAAACGGGTGCATCCCCCATGGTGCATCTGCTGGAGCCAGGACAGAAAGGGAAGGTGCTCTGTGCACTTGAAAGGCCTGTCTTTGAAGTCTCCCCCACTTCAAAGGCCCAGCTAGGTATAACTACTAGACCTCTGACACAATCAACTCAGTACACTTCTGGAACTGTGAAGACTCAGACAGAAAGAAGAACTGCTGTGATGATGTAGGACTGTCAGGTTGCTGGATTGCTGCTTTGCTGGACTCCTGCTTTGCTGTGCTGCCCTGATGACTGCTGCTATCTCTTGCCTTGGCGAGAAGGACGGGATCTACATCACTTGAACCCAAAATGACTCCAATTGGTAGCAGTCTGGCCTGTTAATCAAAAGTCTCAGTCTCCTATACCTGGACTCTACCTTCTGTGAGTCTGTCCTGCCAAGTGGTGCCAACCCAGTACAGACCCAGAAGTGGGCCTTAGGTGTTTGTTCCAGTAGAACTGATGCATCCTCTGCTGCAGGAGCAGAATGATGCATCCCTGCTGTTGCATGGAACAGAATCAACATATCGCCACTACTGCATGGGTCATAACCGACAGAGCAAGCTCGATCGCCGTACCTTTGGACTGGCACATCACTTTTGGAGCTAATACTGCCTGACGATTTCCTGGATGCCAGCTCCTTGCAGTCCTCGTCGACTGAAGCCTTGACAACAATGCTGAAGATTCGCAGTGCAGACTTAGAGCTTACCAGAACCAATGCCAAACTTCGCATTGCAAGCCATGTTGTGGGGATCCTTGACAATGACGCAACAGGACCTCGCACTGCAACCTCACCTCATCCCAGAACTGACTCATTACCCTGGCTGAGGGATGCATTTTTGTTTCAGATCCACGCAGCGCTCTCAACCAGGATTTAAGGTACTTTGATTGAGCGGGCCTTACTGGGTTCCTGTAGCTAGCCCACACTCCATATCAGTCAGCCTGAACTTTTCACGTTGTCCCAACCTCGGCGTGACCAGATACACCTGGTTGGCACTTCTTGCTTCTTAGCACTATTTTACAGTTTATTCTTTAACAATTCATAACTCAAGCTCTACTTATATGATTTTGGGTATGTTGGTCTTGTTTTTCATGTATTACATTCGGATCTACTTTTCTAACCTGGAATGGAATCTTTTTTTGTATGGTGTTTTCACAGTTTTACTGTCTGATGTGTTGCACAAATACTTTACACATTGCCTCTAAGTTTAGCCTGACTGCTTTGTGCAAAACTACCAGGGGGTAAGCATGGATTAATTTAGGGACCTCTTGTGTCTTACCCTGTCTAGGATTGTGGTTGCTGCTTGACTAGGGCTTACATGCCAGTCAACCACCAACCCAGTTTCTTATATTGGTGATCAGCGGTGAGGATAGGACTTGTGTTTGTGCAGTGCCATTCACTACCATTCAAAATATAAGACCAATTCAAATTTTATTGCCATTTTTAATTTTTCCTCAAAATCATGTCTCTGACTGCTGGACCTACAACTAAACAAGGGTGATTTGAGCACTACACTGTGGCCCAGCTCAGAGACTTCTACAAAGAGTATGGACTTCCTGCCCAGAGCGCCACCAGGAAAGGTGGAGTTGCAAAAGGTGCTGATGGCCTGGGCAGAATCACATGCCATACCAGATAAAACCACAGTTAGTGGAAGATGACATAGACAAATGGTTTTCTGCTTATGAGGTTGCACTGAAGGTTCATAGTGTTCCTGAGCAGCACTGGGAGTGACCTATAGAAAAACATGCCTACTGTCAGGAGGGACACACTCCTCACACTTGAGTACAAAACCAAGTCCACCCCATGACAGCCATTTTAATTGCAAAGTTTGAGCTGACCCCTGAAAAGTACCACCAAAATGTTGAGGAACAGAAAAAACCTCTCCAAACAGTCCTGGGTATATTTTGTGGATTACTCAAGCAAGGTACTGAATATTTGGGTGTGGGGCAGTGTTGGAAAATGGGTTATTGGTGGGGGCAGGTAAGGAACTGCTAACGCGTCCCTTACTAGATAATTTATTCACTGTGGGACTCGTTTTAGGCTGATTAATCTTTTGACCCTGATTGAAGACACCTTAAGATGAGATAACTGATCAACATATCAATCAATAAGTCAATAACGTCATCAATATTCGCCATAGCAAATCAATTCAGTGGCATTAATGAGAATCAGGACACACCATGACCTTTCAGTCATGAATAACCACACCAAATTTGTAAGGATTTGATTTTTATTCCCTATTCGTTACAGTCTACTAGCAAGTTTATTAGTCTCAAAACCATACAACACATCAACACCGTTATAATATGGCAACTTGAATAAGATTTCATCAAAGCAAGAATCATAAACATTAGAACATTGCACAATGTCAGCATGCATTAATCTTAGCAGAGTATCATTAGCACATTATTCAACAAAGCATTGGCTCAGTTCTTTGTCTATTTGCGTCCGTCTAGTGAATTCCTTACCTAACCTCAAATTAGCATTAGCATGTTGGACTTCATGCAAAACGTTTAGTGACACAAATTTGGAAAACATCTAGCTAAGGTCTCTGTCAAAAGAAGCAGTTGGTACCTAGAAAGGAAAGGCAAACAGACAATTACAATGTCATCATCATATAGTTACCCTCCATAATGGGTCAGCATACAGAGTCAGTCAGTTGATTCGCCATCAGCCAGGAAACACAGCAAAGTTCAGCAAGACGGGGTAAGTAGGTACACTCCCTCATAAGGAGGAGAACGTGCAAGGTAAGGGTGAGGATGGGTCGAAGAGGCAAACAGCAAAGTCTTTAGGCAGAGTGACAAAGTGGCTTGGTAATAGCAAGAATGGCTCACAATGGCATCTCTCTGGCTCCCCGTGTCAAAGGATTTTATCCCTTTTCTGTTGTAATTTCCAATTGGGCAGGTTTGGCGCACCACTATCTCTGTCCAATAGTTTACTGTTTGTCCCATCAAAATTGTCACCTCATAACAGTTCTCACGTAGTCTATTGGCTCCTGTGATTGACGTCTCCAACGGGTACATTGTCCGGTATGATTTCATATTCTCGTGGTCCTCTCACATCCCCAGTCAGTAGTCCTATTGTCTCTACCGGTTTAGGCGACCTTGTACCTGTTGCAAGTTTGCACTGTTGCATTCAGCAAGAATGTTTCCTTGAGCAAGTCGAATTTCATGAGAACGTATCTACTACAACTAAACTCATCTTCTAGCTTCTGGAAAAATACGATTACATGTCCTTCAGCAAGTCAGCACACTGCACGTTAGAAAAAACACATTTAATATGCAACCGGGCAGCTAGGCCCCGACTCATGCTAACTACGGCCTAGTGATTAATTAGCAAAACCTTAACATATAATTCTGAATACTCAATACAAAATCATACATTAGTACATCAATAATTCATTATTAGTCAATTTTGTTAGTCACCGTATATATTGGCAGCAACTCCACGTGGGCACATTTCAAACACACGTTTAGTAAAACACATCAATATTTTTCTATGCAGCATTAATATGCATTAACTCACAAACATTTTTATGTTAATTTTGATTATAAGAGCTACGCTCCAATATACCTACACTTAACAATAGGTCACTAACCTCCACTTAGGTCCAGTTAGGTCTCAATAGATTAAACCAGGCTCAACCCTTGGTTGCTTTGTAATGAGCGACAAGACTTAACTTAGGAGACAAAACGTAAAGCATTCAAATATCACAAAACAGTAATTAAATAAAACACAGGAAACAGTGTAAAAATCCAAAACCAATTTATAAAAGTATAAAATATGTTTAGATTTAAAATTACACCAAAACAAATAATATTGGATAAAGGGAACCAGATATATGAATTTTTAAAGAATGAATGCTTTTTAGCGCTTAGAAACAAATAGCACCAATCTGGTCATCTGGTCGCACCTCGATGGGGGCAGACTCAAAGTTTAAGGCCGAACGACGTGGAGCCCTGCTTGGCCACAGCCCGCGGGAGGCCTCGGTCAAAAGTTTACATTAGGACTTAGTCATTTTCCTGGAGATTTTCTTCAGCTGACCAAATCGCCAGTCCAATCTGACCTCCTGGAACTCTTCCTCAGATACGCGTTGCGGGAGCCCTCGGTGGAGGTTTTTACCTTTGGACTTTGGTGTTTTTTCGAGATGAAAATCCTTTGACCAGGGCAAACCTGAATCTTGATCCGACATCCCTGGAGCCCTCTTCGGATACACTGCCTGGGAGGTCCTGGTCAGCTTTCTTCGTTCGGACTTAGTCACTTTTTAGGAGATTTTCTTCACCGGGATGAACCTGCAAATCAAGCAGGGTCACGGTTGAGGCAAGCTGGCTAGAGTTGCCACGGCGGGTCGGTCCCTGTATGGAGCTTTTTTCATGAAGTTCTCCAAACTTCTGGATCTTCTCCCAGATGTTCTTTTAGGGTTCTTTTCAGGTCCACAGCTCACCCCAAGGTTCCAGAAGCTCTGAGATGCTCCTTGAGGGTGTGGACCACAACTCCCAGAATGCAACTGGCGCACACTCCAAATTGGAACTGGGAAGTGGTCAGCTGGTCAGTTTCTTCAGGGGACTCTGGTTGGCAACTTTTCACCCGTAGCAAACAGGGAGTCCCTCCTTGAACCAGTTGAAGCCGGGAAAAGTCCTTCTTGTGGTGAAGCCCAAGTGTGCAGCTGATGCAGTCCGCCAGAGTGCAGTGTCCAGGTGCAGGTCATGGGTCCAGCAGGGCAGTCCTTCTTCTCCTGTAGTTCTTCCTTGTAGGGATCTGGTAGGGATCTGAGGTGTAGGTGCAGGTCTGCCAATTTCATCTTTGCTCCTGGGTGAAAAACAGGGGGGTCCTGGTTCTCTGATCAGGTGCAGAGTCCTTCCCCCTGAGATGACCACTTCCTGGGAAGTGCGGCAAAAATCAATCCAAGGGAGCAACATTCCTCAAACATTTTTGGAGGTTACATCTGGCTGAGCCCACCCACTGGTGTGGCTAAACATCCTAAACATACCCCTCTCCTGCCCTCTCCTAATCTAATCTAGGGGGCACCTAATTGTCTGGGTTTTCAGGAGGTGAGGGGGTGCTGGGTTGATCCAAATGTCCTTCCCTGCCTTTGAAGACCAGTTTGGCAGCCCTCCCCCTTCCTGCCTCTCTGTCTGCTGAGGGAAGTTCTCCTCCCCCCAGGCACATGTCTTTGTGTTTAGCCCAGGCTACTTCAAAACTCATCAAGGCTGCCAGATGCTGAACAATCAGAGTAAAGCACTACAGGGCTGAAGTTGGCAATTTTGTAGGTAAAGTTTAAAACTCTTTACCTGCACAAGTTATATTAAATCCTACAATTGAAAGTTGTAGGATGTATTATGACAATTAATTTGATACCAAACCTGATGTACTTGTCACTAAAGGGGACTTTATCAATTAAACTAAAGTGTCCCCATTCTAGCCCATGGAGGCCATTCACTGCAATGAGGGAAAAACGAATTTGGCTGTCTTACCTCACCAGGGCTTATAATACTATTTGTATAAGGTCCCTGCTTAGAGTTACATGGCACCCAACCCTACGGGCACATGGGGCACACCTTAGAGGTGACATATATTTAAAAATAAGGTCATTTAAGGCTTGGAAGTACTTTTAATTACAAAGTCGAATTTGCATGTAACTTTAGTTTAAAAGCAGCCAGCAAGGCAGGTCTACCTTTAAAATGGCACTGAGCACCCCAGCAATGCACATATGGATGGACTACCTATGCTGGGGTCCCTAAACCTACCTGCCCTACCATAAACTAGGGACTTATAGGTAGGTTGATATTGGCAATTATAATTGGCCTAATTTGAATATCCACTTTACACAGAGCACTGGCCCTGGGACTGGTGAGCAGAACCCAGGGCACAGCCAAGAGTCATTAACCACCAGTACCTGTCCAAAAAGTGTGTCGGTGACCAGGGAAATAGGGAGGACTTTCCCACAGGCAGCAAAGTTAATGATTATGTTAGCTTGTTCAAATTCATCATGAGAGAGCACATGCTCAGTGTCTGTTTTACAGAGTTGAGCCGGTGACCCCAGGAAGCTTGCTGAGGAGGCGGACCTTTGCATCAGTATCAGAGTGTTCCACAAGGTAGCTGGCGGGACTCTCACAATGGTTGTCAGGGTTCCAAACTGAGGAAAGAGGGGGAGAAAAACTTAAGTAAGGAGTTCCCAAAGGCCCCCAATATAATTCTTAAGGGAATAGTTGTAACTAATCCCATGCTAATCCTAAGAAGAAGGGCTTCTTTGATCATAAGACAGGGGTATTTGTACCATAATGTACTGAGTGCTATAAATATGGGCACTCCAAGGATGACTCTAAATGTACCAAGAAGGCACAGCCTTCCACCAGCGGGCAGACACCTGGGTTGGGTAGTATAATGTTTGGGGAGGAGCCAGTTCCAGTTAGCTTTGAGGAACTGGCAGAGGTGACCCTAGTTTCTCTGGGACATAAGGAGATGGTGTCTAAAGCCCAAGGCCTGCAAATACTTCAAAGTATAGTCAGTGGGTCACCATCAATGGGCAATGAGTGGAGGCTCTGCGAGGCTCAGTAGCCAGCATGACTACTGTGGAGTATCAGCTGGTGCCTGCAGAGCAGGTGCTATTGAACACATTCCCCCAAGTCACAGTCACTGACAATCAAGAGAGACATCTATTGGTAGATGTGGTTCCCTTTGAGTGGGGGTTTTCAGGTTCTCTAAAAGTAGTTGTGAGACCTGCCATACTTGTAAATTGTTTGTATTTGTATTTTGTATTTATAAAGTGCATTGTGGCCGAGGCATCGAAGCGCTAAAAAGGTAAGAGACGCGCCCGCTGTGTGAGAGAGAAATCAAGAGAAGGCATTAGCGCAGAAAGAGACAAGTTATGACTAACTTCCCAAAAACTAAAAAATGTGTTCCTTCCTGATCATCAAAGGTAGGAAATTCCAGCATTTTGATGCAGCCACTTTAAAGACTCTATCTCCCCATTTTGCTTTGTAGGTACAGGAAGCCTGAATTCTAAAAGCTCCTGATGAATGAAGAAAATATTTGGGTCTATCCCTACATAGTTTGGAGACCAACTATTTTGAGCCGTTTCCATAAGCTGCTTTATGGGTCAAACATAAGGTTTTGAAAATAATGTGCTGGGCCACTGGAAGCCAGTGCAGTTGTTCTAAGCTGTCGGTAGCCGAAGCTGAATAAGGGAGGTTCAGGATTGCCCTAGCAGCAGTATTTTGGATCAGCTGAAGTTTGTTCAGAGATGATTTGTCTAGATTAAGCAGCAGTGCATTGCAGTAGTCCAATTTGGACATCACCAAAGCCAAAGTTACTTTAATTTTCCATTCCCTTTGAAGGTAGGGAAAGACTTTCTTTAACATTTTTAGAGTCCAAAAGCTAGTTTTCACAATGGGATTGACATGTAGTCTAAAAGAGAGAGAAAGAAAGACGACCCCTACGTTTTTTGTAGCGGGAATAGGGACTGGGAGAGTGCCGCAGTCGGTCGGCCACCAACGAGAATTTCACAGTTCACTTCCTGATCCAAAGCAAAGTATTTGATTTTGTCCCCGTTTGATTTGAGCCAGTTAGACTTCATCCAACTATTGACTTCCTGCATACATTTATTAAAGCGATCTGCCACTTGCTCCCAGTTTTTGTTAACTGGGATGATCAATTGGGTATTGTCTGCATAGTAAGTTGGTCTTAAACCAAACGAGCAAATCAGTTTGGCCAAAGGAGCAACATACATGTTAAACAAAGTGGGGCTAAGTGATGATCCCTGTGGGACACCACAGGGTAGTAGGTAGGCTGGGGATCTGAAGTCAGCACAGCTTACCGTGGTCCACCTATTTGTCAGAAAAGATTCCAACAACTTGAGAGCCTCATCTCTAATACCTGCTTTATAGAGGCGGGATATCAAAATCTGCAGAGAAACAGTGTCAAATGCCGCGGACAGGTCTAATAGGATCAGAATAGCCCCTTGCCCTTCATCCACCATTCTCAGGATCGAATCCGAGGAGGTAATGAGGGCTGACTCTGTACTATGTGCCTTCCTGAAGCCATGTTGGGAGGCTTCTAGTCCTCCTGATTCTAATAGGAAGTGAACTAATTCCCTGTTAATGTGTTTCTCGAAAATCTTAGCCAGAAAGGGAAGAAGGGAAATGAGACACATGTTATTAAGGCCCTGGCTGTTTCCATCTTGTTTATTTTTCAAAGGGATTACTGTAGCCTCCTTCCAAGATGCAGGATAGACACCAGAAGTAAGGACCTCATGAAAAATTAGAGCTAAAGCTGGAGAAACAAGGTTGGGGCTAATTGAATAATAAAAGGGAGGCAGTTGTGAAAGGGAGTACCTGATTTAATTTCAAACCTCAACTTATTAATTCTTTCTGGGGGAAGAGGTTGAAAATTAGATAGAGTGAGGTGGTTCATACTTGAATCCATGTGAACATTATTAGGATGGCCAGCTCTATCCTCACAGGAAATGAAATTCGCATACATTTGTAAGATTTTGTTTTCAAAGTGCAGAGCTTCTTTATTGCAGAATTCCTATGGATTCTCCAATACTGACAATATTGGAGGGGAAGTCAACGCATTGATCAACTTAAAAAGTTCTCTAGGGGCATTAGAGGCCTCTTTAATTTTTGAAGTGTAAAATTCAGATTTGGCTTTAATGCTCGCTTCTTTATAGTTTTTGAGAGCAGTATTTAATTTTTCTTTCTCAGTCAAAGTAGCATTCAATTTCCATTGGCGCTCTTGTTGGTGATACTTTCTTTGGAGTAGCTTGAGGTCCTTTGTAAACCAAGTCTGACTGGGTTTTTTATTTTTACATGAATCATAGGCCTTAAGTGGGGCAATTGGTTCATAGCAATGGCGATTCCCTAATGGAAATCAGGCAAAGACCTTTAAAACAGTGCCTGGAGGGAGGTAGAATGCAGGTCTCACTTGGAAATGTTGGGATTGCTTGAGTGGGTCTGTATGACCACATGGTCCATTGATACCTGGGAAAAGAATCAGGGTTGTCTGGAAACTGGAACAATGGCCCACAGAACTGCCAAGGAGTGGGGCAAGGGGTGTGGGAAACCAGTCCCTGAAAGTCCTACAATAGCGGTTGATTGGACCCCTGAGGAGGAGGCCCATGAGCCATCTAGGGAGGACATTGCTGCCCTAGGGGGTGTGCCTTTGCTTGCTGGCTGGCATGCTGAGGGTGGGCCAACCAGGTATACGTTCTGCAAAGCACAATGAGAATGTCCCACTCTTGAGGCCTTGAGGCACCAAGCCTCAACACTGACAGGAGATGAAGCCTTTGAAGATCACCTAATCTGCTGGGAGAATTATATATCTCCTCTATAGCAAGCCTAAGGCTCCTGGTACTGGGGCAGCCCAGGTGCTGGTGATCCCTCAGAATAACAGGTTCTTCCTACTGGGTTTGGCTAACAATATATCCCCCGGGCAGGACATCTGGGACAAGGCATTCACCAGGCTTCTCCTCCACTTCTATTGGCCCTGAAAGAAGACAGCATAAGATGCATTCTGCAGGTCCTGTCTCACCTGCCAGGCCAGTGGGAACTCAGAGGAAAAATCAAAAGGTTCCCCTGCTCCCATTACCAGTCATTGGTGTCCGCTTTGAAAGTGTGGGCATCAGCATAATTTGTCCAGTGGACCCCAAGACAGCCCTAGCAACAGGTTTGTCCTGGTCTTGGTGGACCATGCCACCTGCTAGCCAGAGGACATCCCTCTGCAGTCAGTGACTGCATCTGTGGTGACTAGAGATCTGATGGGGATCTTTACTAGAGGTAAGCGAACTTTTTAATTCTGCCGGCAGAATTAGAGGAATTTAGTAATTCTGTATTACTCCTGTACAGCAGAATTACAAAATAAACTCTGCTGCTCCACTGGCAGAATTAAAAATCAGCAATGTATTACCTCAACCCCACTTGTTCCTCCTTGGAAGCTAGTCGAGGCCACTTATCAATCCCTGCTCCTCCCTGACACCTCTTTATGTGGTGCCAAATGGAGAATTAATCATACCCCCCCACTCATTGAGGCTCCCACCCATTAGCTGCCTTGGTCTCTGCTGAGGCCGCAATGTTGAGGCTACATTCTCCACAATGCCCTGCATCCCAGTAGCAGCTCCATATATCACCAAGAAAACTCCCCTTCCTGGCAACAAGCCTCTGAGTAAAGCCTAATAAAAAGAAAGAAAACAAGTGGGCATTCTTTAAACGCACTTGAGCATTCCTCACCATGCCCCTTTTGTGGGTTGGTTATGGCATTGTTCCAGGGATTTATCCCTCTTGAGACCTTTAGCTAATAACATGTGATAATAATAATTCCGCGCAGAAATAGATTCATATTAGTAAATAATAAATATTGATATTTTTAAGCCGGTGGGTCAGGTCAGCTCCGCAGGTCGCCAACAATCATGCAGGTCACATTTTTTTGTTCAGGTTATCGACTCAGCATCTCAACCTTCTGAAGTTTAGAGCACCATTGGGTGGTGTTAGAACTTATCAGATGTGTTATTCAAGAATTGCATCTGTTTGCACATGCCCTCTGTAGGATCAATTCTGTTTTATTGACGTCTCAGAGCAAAAGGAGTGTTACACAGCTGATTGCCTACAACCCTAGAGGGCCGGCAGTATAATAACATGAAGAGAGAGGTGTGCTCATCATATATCCATTGCTCTGGAGTGCCTACAACACTGAACAAGCGACCAATTTAAACGTTAACAAACCCCACAGAAACAACCCCCCTCCCCATATTCCTTCTGGACGCGTAAAGGTAAGGTGAACAATGAGGGTGTATCTAAACCCAGGTCTAGAGATGGTAAAGATGGCAGGTCATTGTGGATGAGTAGGGGTGCGTGTCAGCAGAGGGTCAGGAATAGGCAGCAGTCGCAACAATTTCAGGTAGAAAGAACAGGTCAATTTGTTGAATTTTGCAGATAAGATGCATATGAAGGGGCTGCAGTCTGAGGAGTAATCCTCCGATCTCTGGTCCAGGACAAGCGGCATCCTCTCCATGCTGAGGATATACCAGAATTTATGTAGGCAGCTTTGAGTATTGGGGGATTTTGTCAGTGCCGCAAAGGGTGAGAATCGCTTGCTGTGCCGCACCTAATGCCAATGTGGTCTATTTCCCTCTGCGTCAGTCTAAGAAAAAAGTCAGGGAGTTAGAAAGCTGAGAATCATGTAGGCAGGAAATTTAGGGATAGAAGTCTTAAATGCTTTGTCAATAATGCCTAGTATCTGTGCCAAAAATGTGAGAGTTTGGGGCAATGCCATAACAGGTGGAGTAGCATACCCATCCCACAGTGGCCTCTCCAGCACTCTTTAGAGTGCTCAGAGTGAAATATGTTGAGTTTGGCCAGGGTTAAGTAACAGTAGGATACTTACTTATATGCTGTCTCTGTGCTTGAGGTGTTGTGTGCCTCCTCAAGTCCATAGTCAACTTTGAGCTGGTCAAAGGGAATGATCCCCTCAGGATAGAACAGGCATCCAATTTGTTTACAGCCCACTTCGCGCCAGCGCCCAAACCGGTCAGTCTCCAACCCCTGAATGAATTCAGGGTTGCAGAGGATGGGTGTCATTGGGAAAGGGAAGGATGTCAGCCCTGCTCTGACCACCACTGCATCCCACACACGTAGGATGGCACTCATTACTGGGGAAGAGTAAAGTCGTAAAGCTCTGTGCCTTATAAGGAGCCAGGGTTCCATAAAACACCAACGCATCTCAGTGAGCGGTTGACTCCATTCCAAGAGGAACCGCAGGTGTGAAGCCAGGTAGAATTTCAGGAGAGAAAGTACAGCGAGGCCACCCTCATGCGTGGCAGGATACAGGAGATATCTATGCAGGTTGGGTCTCTTCCTTTCCCAGATAAACATGTTGATATCTAACTGCATGGTTTGGAGTGCTTCTTTAGGCAGGGTCAGTAGGAGAGCCTGAAAGAGATGGAGAATCACTCCGCGACGTTGATATCTGCCTTGACTTGCTTGGTCAGGTTGTCATAGTAAAGGGAAATGGCTCTAGAGAGTGAAGTTTCAGTCTGGGGAGAGACAGAGAGATTCAAGATGAGTGATCTTTGCATATTAACCTTGAAACCAGAGTGGGTTCCAAATGTTTGAAGCTCTGTGACCAGAGCGGGAAGGAGGTCAGTGTGTCTGAGATAGCTAGCATCACATTGTAGGTGTACAGGCTGATTAGATGTTGTTCGCCTCCAAATGTGATGTCAGTGATGTCAGGGAGTGCTTGTATGGGTTGGCCCAGAGGCTCCATGTAGATAGCAAAGATGAGGGAGAACCGGGGGCAGCCCAAGTGAGTGGCCCGGCCGTTGGGGAAGGGTGAGGAGGAGAGCCCATTAACATGCACCGTGGCCTTAGGAAAGCTGAATATGCTTTTAATCCACCTATGGAACCGGGCACCAAAACCAGAAAGCTCCAGAATCTGGTGCATGTAGGGCAAGTGCACTCTATCAAATGCTTGTTCTGCGTCAATTGAATAGAGTAGAGCTTCTTTTCCCATCCTCAACACTTTATCCATCAGGTGGTATATACGCCTAGTGTTGTCTCCGCGTTGGCGTGCCGGTATAAAACTTGCCTCATCTGGTAAGATCAGTCCCGGCATATGTGGGTAGAGTGGGTGTGCCAGAATGCTAGTTAAACATTTGGCATCAACATTGAGGAGAGATATAGGACTATAAGACCCGCAGAGCATCAGGTCCTTTCCTGGCTGAGGAATAACTGATATGGAGCTTCGAGTCAGTGAAGGAGGTGAAAGAGTTGAAGAAGCACTTAAGGACCAGGGCTAGCTCCTGACAGAATGTTTTGTAGAATTTAGGGGAGAAGCTGACCGGTCCTGAGGACCTCAAGAGCTTAAGACAGGCAATAGCAAAAATGATTTCTTTAACTTGGATGGGATTATACAAATAATTAGCTATTTGAGGTGGGTGCGGAGTTGGAGGGTTGGCTGAAAGGTAGTCAGAGGGGTCACTGGGAAAACCTTACTGTTCTGCGTAGAGGGGTTTGCAGAAGTTTTGTAAAGCATCAGTGATCTGTGAGTCTAAATGTACTTCTATTCGGACTGACCCAGATTGTACTTTGGCCCGCAAGCGGTGGGCTAACATTCTACCACTCTGGTTCCCACCCAAGTAGTACTTATGCTTCAGATGAATGAGGATGCATTCTGCTCTTTCTAAGTCTAGTTGTTTAGGAGCGAGCATGTTTGCTCAAGCTCTCTCCAGATTTGTGGGGCTCCTGTGGGTTTGTGAATCATTTCAAGCTTGAAGAAGAGTTTGAGCTCTTTTAGCTTCTCCTTCCGGAGATGATTTTCTGAGACAGATATGGCAATGAATTCCCCCCTGACAAGAAATGTCAGAGCTTCCCAGAGGGAGGTTAATGCAACCTGATCGGAATCATTGGTATGTAGGTAGTCAACAATTGTCTGTCGTATGGCTGCAGTTGTCACAGAAGATTGAAGCAGCAAATCTCTAAGGTGCCAGCTTGGGGTATTTGCTCACATGGGGTCTAAGAGCATGGTGAGAGTAATAGGTGCTTGGTCCGAGAGTGACCTGGAAGGTACAGAAAAGTCACTATCTAGTGTTTGGATGGCAGGGGTCACCAGGAAATAATCAATTCAAGCATATGTTTTATGTGCTGCAGATTAGTGGGTGTAGTCCCGGGTGTCAGAGAGGTGTGTGCGCCAGACATCACCTAGTCCACACTCGGCTAGCCAGCACAGTCCCTGGGGTGATAAGGTTTGGTCTGAGCATTGGGCAGAGTGAGCAGGGCATTATCCAATACTAGATTTAGGTCATCATAATCAGAATTGCCATGTTTGGAGTTTAGAGGAAGGGCTTGAGGGCATTCAGGACAAATGTTTCTTGCTGTTTGTTAGGAGCATATATGCTTGCTAGAGTAAATTGGAACGTCCCCAACCGGAGTCAGTATGCAAAGAAGTGTCCCCTTAACTCAATTACCTTAGATGCAATGTCACCCCTAAACCGTGAAGATAAGATAATGGAAGCCCCCCTCTCCTTGAGGAACCAGAGGACCACAACTGTCGTGGGAACCATCAAGAGTGCATGCGCTGTACATCATTGGCCTGTAAATGGGTTTCTTGTAGTAGGCATACATTGCTGCCCAAGCGCTCCAAAAGAGAGAGGGCCGCCTTCCTCTTAGTGGGGTTGTTAAGTCCTCAAAAGTTGAGGCTCACAATTTTAATTTCCAGCATTGTCAGTTATTGGCATGCTCCGGTCAATCCAGGAGTCAACAGCAGGGGGTACACATAGTGGAGGGTCCTGCAAATGTTCCCAGTGCCCACCCAGACTAGACATATATTAGTGCCACCATGCATGATGAATGAATAACAATTCCAGTAACATTAAAAAAGGAATAACAAAAAGGTTGAAAGAGTCCATCAAAGATGGCAGGCACCATAATCGGGCAGGCTGATGAAGTGAGGCACAGAGGTTCAGCAAAGGCAGGTTCAGAAGTTTGTCCCAACTGCAGGAAGCATCTCATCCTCTGTCCTCGTTCCTATGGAGCCCTCCCACCCTGGAGAACCATATTATAGGGAGGATCACTTTTTCTGCATCATAATCCACCCGGTTTCTCTGTGTTACCCACCACTAGAGCACTTATTGTTGTTTCTTTGCTACAGTTATGGTGCCCGGATTGGTGCCATTGGAGGGGTCTCCAGACCGGCGTCACCATGAGGATATGCTTTTCTTGTTGTCTGGTGGCCTAGCGCAACTGCCTCCTGATGCAGAGCCCATTATACCAAGGATATTGAAGGCTTCAGTAAGGGATCTCAATTGGAGCAGTTTCCCATTGTGGCGAAAGATGATCCTGAAAGGGTGGTTCGAGGAGTATGTGATTCTGGCAGAATTCTTGCCATTTTTGAAGGGTTATTGCTGCTAGATCCTGGTAAAACACAGGGGTATAGACACAGAATTAGATTGGTTGGGCCTCCCGGGACGTGTGGAGGATGTTTTCTTTCATTTGAAAATCATGAACACAAGTCAGGATTTCAGCGGGGAGACTTGTCTGGCCTCAGAGGGCCCACGCGGTGAAGGTGGCCTAGTTGTATGTATATGTCCTTGGCTACTGCTAGGATATGGTGAAACAAGGATTCTACGTACTCTCTCAGGTCTGATCCCTCTGCACATGTTGGAACACACATTGTTCCATCGGAAACAGTTCTCTAGGTCTTCGGCGTGGGCTTGGAGCTCAACATGCTGCTCTTTGAGGAGCAAAACTTCTTGTTGCACCCATTCCAGAACTTCATCCCATCCAGATTTGCAATCCTCCAAAGTGGATAACCTGTCACCAACCTCCTCTAAGTTCTGTCTGACTTCTCGTAGGTCTGCAGAGAGATCCTTCTTTATCGCTTGCAGGTCTTCCCAGATGGAGGTAAAGAGGGCCTCCAGAAAGGACCTTGTCATCGGTCCCTCCTGGTCCCACATGTCAAGAGGATGGTCCATGTTCTGTGTAGGGGCTTTGTTATCATCCGCAGACCCATTCAGCTTTAGGAGCATGTCTCTGAGGGAGTGATCCTTTTTGGTCCGGGTAGCGGCCATGGTAGAGTCCGCTTAAAATGGCACACTAGGATGGGGCTGGGTGAGTGGTGGGGAAATGGCCCATTTCTGTGCCCTGAGTGCAGGCGGCCCTGACCAAAATGTGCAGATGAATCACCAATGTTGCCGTAAGGTTAGATGTCTGGTCTTGCTCAGAGCCCCCAATATGGGGAAAATCAAGCTATTCCAAACTGAGGAAAAGGCCAGGAACGGAGACTGGAGGGTTTGCAACCCCAACCTCCTGTCTAGTAGCGTTGGCTCTCATTGTACCAGTGAGGCTGCTGGATCTGGGCAGCAGCACCACCTGAATTGTGGGAAACAGAGTTTGAATCCTACACCATTTGCCAACTGTTGACCTAATCAGTTTCCAGCCAGTCACCAACACCTCACCTATGCTCAAGAGCAGGAGTGATCTGTGGCAACCAGACGCATGACATTGTGATTTCTCAGGGAACTCGTGGTGGATCAAATCTCATTCTTTTGCCTCAGTCACATTTGTCTCACACATGCAAAGCCAGCAGAAGCAGAGAATAGTTCAATAAGATTTATTGAATCGGCTGCTTCCTAGATAAAATACCATGAAATGTAATCCTTAGGATGAAGAAAGAAACTAGAAGCAGAATGGTGACAAGAAAAATGAAACACAAGAAAATCCCACCATACTGTCACTATACAAGACATGTGATTCCTACCTACGTCACTAATGTTCTATGTTAGAGCACAGCAAGAAAAACCCTAATCCGCCCTTCAATACCCCCTGGGAAGATGTCATCACCCATACCTGAGTATGACAGTAGCGAAGGAGTCTGTCGTCTATTGAGACACTGTTCCCATATTGGCCAGGGAAGCAGCCATTGCAAAATCAGACAGCATGCGGTAGTGGTCATCTAGCCTCCCTCAACAGAGAGCTGTTTTTATAATCAGACAGCTAGTGCTCTGAGAAAAAGACCTCCTACATAAAAATACATACGTTTCTGTGAAATATCAGAGATGCTCTGTATCTCTTTGTGTTGACAACCCTATCTCATTGCAGCCTTGAAGAAGGCACAGAGTGAAAGAAAGTTGTGCTAAAAAATGTAAATGCTTTCCTAAACAAAGGAACAGCAAGATAATAAAACATTACCATAAATGTGAGTGTTTCTAAAAAAATAAAATTAAATAAAATGAAACCTTACTAGGCTAAAGGTCACAGCCAGCAGCCTAGTTGCTCAAATAACGTGGCCCCAAACATCACTAAAATGGCTTCACTACAGTCTAATATGATGAGTTTGGGGGTGCTATGTCCAGTTACCTGGAGATGAGGCCATGAAGATGGCGTCTAACTAACTGCAAGTACCACCTGGCAATTTTGCACGCAGGAAGGGGAGCGGTAAGTTCAGGGACCCAGGTGGGCCATTGCTGTGATATGCTGCTAGGCTTGACAGGGGCCTCAGCAGGACTCCACATGCCACGCTCGCCCCCACAGGCCTCCCAGGCCCAGTGTAGTTGTCTTAGGGATAGCAAAATTTGGGTGGGTGGGGGTCACCTTGTCTCTCTTTACCCATCCTCCATTGCAGGCTAGAGGGATCCCATGTGATGCTCCATACTTATTGGTCATCCGGTGGTAGGCTTCAGGGTGTTGTCCAGTGGAAGTAGTTGCGGACTCTATACTAGAGGGGCCCTTGCTCCAAGCCAAGGCAACGCAGGTGTCCCTGAGTGATGGCCACAGGCCACCCGGACTGGGACGAAGTCCTGCAGGCCACCGCTCACCAGCATGTTGTGGCACCCACTAGCTTGCCTAGCTTTTCCACTGGTCCGACCACGCAGCATCTCTGGTCACAGCCAACAGCACCCACCAACAGGGACTATTGGAGAGAGCCCATGAGTGGCGTTGTCACTGCTGCAGAAGGATGGGGCTACACGCACTCAGGGAAGTCCATGCGATGTGGGCAGGAAAGGCGCTATAGAAGGCTATTGAGTCAGCGAGGACAGAGAGACCAAAGGAAGCATTTCACCCACCTGCCATCTTGTCCTCTATAAACAGTTGTTTTCATTATTACTGTGTACAAACTTGTGCTTAGACAAAGCGTGTTTCCAAAAGGGCTGAACACCTTGGCATGCTTTCCCCCATCAGCTGCTACAGAGTAGGTTTGCTTCATCTCATTCAAACATGGGTGCAGTTTTCACTTTAGTTTTGAACGGTGATCTGAAGTATATCTTGGCACTAATGTTTACAATTAGGGAGTTTTTTAATACAATTTTAAATGAGTGATGCTTCCTCGGTACATCCTTCTCTTTCACCCTTGTCAGTGTGCATTAGACTGCAATGAAATAAAAGCTTCCTTAACGTGCCCATGCTCACTCAGGCAGTGTGCACAGAGTCAGGCTGTGAAAGGCAGCCTGACTTTGATAATTAATTACCCCATTGGCTGGCATCTTGTAATGATGAAGTTACTGAAATGCTACTCTGTATTATTATCAATAGGCTGTTTTAACAGAAATCAAAAAATTTAATTGTGTGGACTGTGGACTCAAGGTTAAGAAGAAGTAATGTAACACACTATAAGAGCAGAGCAGAGCAGAGCAGCATTTAGCACAGTGAATTTATTCTGTGCGCAGGTGTAGCATATGAGGATGAAGTGGCTCAAGGCATTGACATGCAAGCTTTGAGTCAAAACAGCAGAACTAGGACAGTTCCAACCCCATCATTGTGAAACTGAAGCACTTTAGCACATTTCTGTCCAATCACAAGAGCTCTGAAATGTTGTCCAATAGCGTGGGCGGATATTGAGAGGTCGGAGTTGTGATTGTTTGTATGCTTCATGAAATACAACTGGTGCCTATAGTGAAGAAGGGCAGAAAAGACAGTGGCACAGCCTCCTTGAGTATCACGCCAAGAATCTGGGACCCGCCATGATCCCTCTGGGTTGGTCAGCGTTGGAAAGTAAATGGCTTCTCCAGTGAGTGACATTGTTTGTACAAATAGAATATATATAACTGTGAAGGAACTGTGAAACGCAGAGCCAATCCCCTCACTTTGTGGCAGACCAAGAAGGTGGGAGGCCTTTTGTTCGGGTTTGCAGCAACGACAGTGTGAACAATGCATTGCCACACAAGTCTGTGTGTTTCTACTGGCACTGCAGTGCACAGGAATCAGTTGTTTGTCTCTACAGCATGCCTAGAATTTTAATGGAATTCTAAGGAATTCCGCCGAATTAATCTCCGCCGATTCCCCCCAGGCCTAATCTTTACTTATGTTGGGTTCCTCAAGGAGGTGGTGTCCAACAGAGGCACTATATTCATATATGCGTACATGAACTCCTTGTGGGATGATGGCAGTGTAACTTACAAGTTCACCACACCCTATCACCCCCAAAATAGTGGTCTTGTGGCCTACCCCATCACTTGATGTGTAAGTGAGATGTCCTCTTCCGATGCCTTCTCTTTGCCTACAACGAGGTGCCACAGAAAACAGTAGGGTTCATCTCTTTGAACTTTTCTATGGCCACCCTGTTAAGGGACCTCTGAGCCTTGTCGAGGAGTGATGGGAGCTACATGCTGGCCCTCCACAACCAGATGCACTGCTTCTAAAAGAAGGCAAAAGGCAACCTTGAGGCCAGCCAAGAAGTCATGAAACTCTGGTATGACCGGATGGCCACTCTGGTAGAGTTTAAGCCGGGCCAGGAGGTATGGGTCATTGAACCAACAGAGTCAAGAGCTCTCCAGGGCCACTAGACCAGCCCATATGAAGTAAAGAAGCAGAAGGGAGAGTACACCTACTTGGTAGACCTCTGGACCCCTAGGATCCTCTTAAGTGTGTTCCATGTCAACAGACTTAAGCCTCACTTTGAGAGGACCAAAGTAAGCATGCTCCTTGTGACAGATGAGGTGGTAAAGGAGGAGAGTAAACCCCTCCATGATGTTCTCTCAGAACAGGAACATGATGAGTCTACTTCCCTGACCTCAGAGCAGCAGTGTGACTGTTGCCAGTTACTGGGATAGTTTGCCTCTCTGTTCCCTCTTATCCCTGGACTCATACACATGTGCATCCATGATATATACATGAGAGACAGTTCCCCCGTAAAGAACAAAACTTATAGGTTGCCAGATAAGGTGAGGGTCAGTGAAAAAGAGGCAGTCTCCAAGATGCTGGTGTGAGGGATGTTTGAGCACCCCCCCATTGGCCATGGGTCCAGCCCAGTCATACCAAAGGCTGAAATTCCATCACCAAGACAGGAACACACTCCATCCCCGATTTGAAGAGCTGATCGACAGGCTGGGCCTGCCAAATTCCTCATTATCTTTGAGCTGACATCAGGATACATGCAGATTGATCTGACGAAGAGGGCTAAAGAGGGGTCCATATTTTCAACCGCTTTGGGCCACTTCCAATTTCGGGTGATGCCCTTTAGCTGAAATAATGACCCTGCTAGCTTCCAGTGGTTGGTGAACAGGGTCCTGTTTGGTAAGGAGGCCTTTCACACTGCCTACCTAGACAACATTGCTATCTACAGAACTAGCTGGGAAGATCACCTGCAGCGCCTTTGTGATTTGCTTCTGGCCCCACAACAGGCAGGCCTGACCTTCAAGGCCCATAAGTGCTATATTTGGCAAGGGTTTTGTAGTATGCCTGGGTCACCTGGAGGGGAGGGGGCCAAGGTGCAGCCCCTCCAGGCCAAGATTGAGACTATCATGGCCTGGCAACCACTTTAAATTATAAGTAAATTAGCTATGCAATTAGGGATAAGCCATGTATACCATGTTAACAGGAGAGAGTGCAAGCACTTTGTCCCTGGCTAGCAGAGTTAAAGTGTGCAGAGTCCTAATACCTGCAAAACTAAGATCAGAAAAATGGAGGAGGAAGACAAAAAGTTGGGGGAAAAGACCACTCTAAGACTGACTGGTTTAGCTCGCTTCCTATGACACCTAAAGGCTTATTTACCTAACCAAAGGTTCCACCCATCATATGACAGATACTAGTGTAAATCTGGCAAATAATAGGGGATATATTTCATGATTATGCTTAGTCATTTGTTCATATACCATAGTGTACAGCTATAAAAATGTTGCAGACACCATGGAATCTCTGCTAAAAGATGACTGTAACCATTTGTATGGTGACAAGGTCATTCTATCCCACAATAAATTGTTTCTTCAGGAATATTTCCTAAGGGATTCTAAGGAAACTGTGGTGAGAGGGAGGAAAATTCAGTGGTTCTCAAAAATTTTTAAAAAATCTAAATGTGTCTTTGTTAATGCAATAAAAAAGGGCAGAATGGATCAAATAAAAGTAGCAGGGGCTTACTGGCTCAAAGTGAAAAAAGAATGAGAGGAGAACAACTTTTATAACTTTATTGAAGCTCTAAAGAACAAGGATATAAGAGTATTCTTGCATGTTGTTACTAATGGAATCTGTTACACTCATGTTCTTGTAGACTGCCATACACAGTCACACTTATGGATTAAACAGTTTGGAGATTTTTATTCTACACCATCTATCAACTGTGCTGAAAAAGCAACCACTGTTCTTGAAACAGCTTCTGTTGATTAGCATATACAATGGAATACAGTTTATTGGTGACTTGTTCAGTGAAACCTGGTAAAGCTCCAGGCCCGGTAACATTCCTGGGAAACTTTTCTTTTTGGAGCCCCAGGTGTGGGGCCCAGATATTATTGAGGTGTCAAATGCAATAATGATGGGATCTGATATCTCTGATAATTGGTGGGGCACAATAATTGTCCCAATTTACAAAAAAGGGGGCACAGAGGACACTGCCAATTACGGCCCCATGAGTTTAATTGATAATCTTAAAAAACTCTCTTAAAGGCAGTTGCATAACAAGCTTCAATATTGGATGTATGAGACCTGTATTCTTGTTCCACAAGGACTAGGAATAAAGTGAGTACTTGCAACACGAAGGAGGATTTATAGGAACTTTGCTGTGGCCATCTCCTCATCACTCAGAATCAAAAAGCAGACTTCTTGATTTTTCACAGGCCACCACGAGTTTCTGCCTCTTTAAACATCTTTTCCTGGAGACGGAGGGGGTTGGACTAGACCCATGGATGTGGAAGACGGACTGCCATATTGGGATAGGAGAAAAGCCAGAAAGCACTGTGCGGAGAAGAGAGGAATGTCGGATGGACATGCCTCCCTAGGGAATCCCAAAGGAAGACGATCCATCTCCATGGGGAGGAGAAGAAGCCGTCCAGCTCAAGGTAGAAGATGCATTTTCACCCAGAATGCCTGAGGAAAGAGCAACCCACGGGTGCTATTCATCCCAGTCATGCTTCCGGAAAAAAGTGGCTGTCGCAGGTGCATGACAAGGTTCGGGCTTAGGGTGGAGAGAGGAAACCTCACAAGGGGCAATCGTAAGAAGCGGCGGTGTAAACCACTGTATGATCACTTTTGCATTTCGGCACTCTGCACCTGATGACGGAAAGTGGTTTCTGTATCTGGATAGAGACCCCTTCTCTGTTGTTTACTTTTTGGACATTTTTGTGGTTTAGAGAAAGATATAGGTAAACTGTTTGATTACTGTTCACCAACCCAACTCTCTCCTGGTAACACATGCTAGCAATGAGCACAGGGAAACAGGCATCATGCTAAAAACAGAAGTAAGAGAAATAGGACACTTGACTTACCTGCCTTGCTTTCCTTTATTCCGAAGATACTGGTGGTGATTACTACTAGTCCGGGACCTATACCAGAGAGAAATAAGAAAATTATTCCTGGGAAATTTGTCCTACAATCTCAATACTATAAACAGCTACTTTTCAAACCACAAAATAATAAAATACATCACAAAACCTACACTTTGCTTCTCTGGAAGTATATAATTACCACCTACCCTATAAGACCCAAAAGTAACAGGACTTTAGATCAGATCTTGCAATTTTGCCTCATTAATTGTCAAACAGTCAAGGTAGAAAGGCAGCACCTGTATGTCGCCTTTGTTGACCTCCGGTCATCATTTGACTTGATCGCTAGATGGTGATTATGGACATTTAACATAGTATTCTTGACATACTAATCTGATTTCACACCAAACTTAAGCTTAGATCAGATGAGGGAAGGGCGGGGATCTAACTGACCATATTCAATTGACAAAGGTGACAGTGGTACATTTTGGCACCAACACTGTTTTTGCTCTTTACTGGACTACTGCTTTGCTATGCTGACCTGTTGTCTACTGCCCTCCTGTCTGGGATTGAGAAGGACTGGACCAAACCCAGAATCCAGAATGACTCCAAGGGCAAGTTAGCTGGCATGCTGATATGAAGTCTCTGGGACATAACAACTGCCAACCACCCTGCTTCTGCACCTCAACACTTCCATCTGTAAGTCTACCCTTCCACGTGGTGCCACCCCAGTCCTGGACCCTTGGAAGTGGACCTAAGGTGCTGTCCAACAGAACTGATGCATCACCTCTGCTGCATGGATTGGACCCAGCAAAGAAAACGTGCATCACTCTTGCATCCTGCATCTTGTGTTTTACACATCACCTTCAGAACTCCCACTCCACAATGCTTCGAGCAGGTCCTCACATCCCGTTTCTATGGCAGCTTAAAAAATGATGCCAAAGCTCAACAGTATGTCCTCTCTGCTCATCAGAATGAACACACAACCTCGGCTGCGTAACACATCCCCAGCACTAGCCTTCTCATTGCAAGTCTCGTCGACTTGATCCTCAACAATCGTGCAACAGGACCTCACACCTCAGTCTCGCCGATTCGCAGAACCAATGCATTGCTTCGGCTGTGCCTCAAATCTACGCAACCACGCCATGCTTCGCAACCAGGATGTAAAGTACTTTGTTCAGTTGGCCTAACTGGGTCCCTGTGGCCAGCCTGTGCACTTTCACATATCTGTGGTTGACAATTTTTGCTTTTACATGTTATACTACAGTTTAGTCTTGAAAAATCAAACTCAGGATCTTCTGATTAGCTTTTTGTCATTTTGTCTTGTTTTATTTATTAAATTATGTTGTATTTTTCCAACTTGGTGTGGGATCTTCTTTGTGTGGTATTTTCATTATTTTACTGTTTGAAGTGTTGTACAAGTACTTTGCACATTGCCTTCAAATTAAGCCAGACTGCTCTGTGTCAAACTACCAGAGGGTGAGCAAAGGTCTGTTTGGGGTTTGCTTGTGACTTTCCATGACAATAATTGTGGTTGATGCTTCACCAGAGCTCACTCTCTAGTCAACTAACAACCCTGTTTCTCAGACTAATATACAAGCTGCCTCGATGTAGTCTGGGGGGTTTTCTGAAAAAGAGAACTGTGCTCTCTCAGTATTACTAGTCCATTACTACAGGACACAAATAGCTTTTTTCTCCTTGTTCATTGGATGCTTGTGGTGGTCTACTATTGCTCCTACAGGCATTCCAAAGCACAACAACCCACCAACTTGTGGTGGGGTTGATTTTTCTCATTTAGAGAGCACAATAAAAGATATACATTTTCTAACTTTTGTTAGTGGGTGCTAAGCAAGAGCCTTTGATGTAGCAATTGCTTTACTTTTCTGCCCTTTTTTACATGAACTGTTTAATGTACCTCGTCAAAGTTTCTTTATTTTCCCAGAGCAATGCTATTGTTATCCTGGGCACCCACAAGCACTGGCAAGGAACCTCCTAGCATGCTCCTGAGCTACATTGTCTCTCAGCTTTGACGCATCACCTACATTCACACATAGATTTAGTAGAAAAGTTATTGAATGTTGCTCCTCCACCTGCCTTTACTGAGGTCTTTGGCTGTGGTTGGTGGGGAAAAGGCACTGTTGTCCTTTTAGGTTTTATTGCCCCCTGGGGTACTCCCACAGCAGGACCACACTCTACAGGCCTTCAAAGACACTGGTTTCCATTGTTCCGGAAAGATGCGGGAACCTCAGCGTGGGTTCCCCCACCTCTGCTATGAGGTACTGGGTTTTTCAGAACCGGTACTGATCCGGCAACCCAGCGGTGCCAGGGTACACCCAAAGACCTCGGGTACTTTCCTGATTCAGACCACAGAAACTCAGAGTCTTCTAGGTGAAGTCAAAGATCAAATTTATTGGCTGCAGCCAAGTAACAAGCGTCCTAGAAGTACAACAGCATGGTTTGTATGTTCTCAGGAGACTGTGTTGAAATGCAAAGTCAGGTTTCTTAATATACAGTTTTTTAAGCTTCAGCCAAACATTCTTGACATTTTGGTTGGTCATTCACATGTTTTCACTACAAAGGAAAAAACAGTGTCATGATGAAACCTCATATTTCATGTCATCCAACCCATAATAAATTACCCGGCAAGGCCTAGTATTTTACATCAGATAAGTGTGGACCCCCAATAAAAACGGGCACCTCCCCCTCGTAAAGTAAGAAGAAGAAAAGAGCAGGTGCAGGTGTGAGCAAGATTAGGCAGGGTGTGTGAGCGATAATAAGGGTTTTATGGCATGGTGTGCCTTGATGCTATCTGATTCGGCCACTGGGAGAGGGACTGACCAAACAGGTTTGGCCTGAGGCAATGGTTCCAGCTTGCCCAGGTCAGAGAAAAGTCAATCAAGGTGTACGTGTCCTTGGAATCAAATCTGACTGTATTATAAGCCTATGTGAGGGCAACTTTTAAAAATGGCTGCCGTGTATAAAATGGGAGCCACGAGTGCAGGACGAAAATGGCGATTTCGAGGTGAAAACGCTGCTGGAATTGAGCGAAAATGCTCATGCTTAGTGTACTAGTCATTATCGGTCTTTTGATACTAAAATCGTACTGCTGTGGCAAAGTAAATTACATGGGTCCAGAATTTTTAGAACCACAGCTAGTCAGGTCTGAAAAAATACATCTAGTCCTTCTGGGGAACCATGGTACTTGGATGCTGTCAGGAATCCCCAAGGTGCCTCCTGCGTTATCTGTCAGCATCCCCAGGGATTGGGGTTTAATCATATCTCTGTTCTTGGTTAAACCTTCATGTTTCTATGTAAACATAATGTGCTGTGTTACACGATTGGTTTTATCAATGCTTGTTTTACCAATGCTTCTTTGCTAATGTGAGCAGCTGTAGACATGTGCTTCTAATTGGGCGTGGTGTAGACAAGTGCTTCTAATTGGGTGTGGTGGCTCATCCACATGTGGAAACTCAACTGCTTTCCTGATTGGCTATAAATAGCAGAGTGAAGCATGCCTCCCTGCTTGGCTTTGTTTTACTTCCTGATCTCAGCATCTGATTTGGCAGTCCAGCCCCTGCTGTCATCCTCGTATTCAGGACTTTTGAGGCAATTCTTTTCTTCGTTCCTGTACTAGCTGACACCAGTCATTCCTCCAGCACTCTGGAAGAGGCTGCAGCTAAGTGACTGGTAACCTTTTTTAGCATAAGATGCTTTTTTCACCAAAGATGCGCCACAGATAGTGAGTCAACTATACTTGCAGTATCAACTTCCTCATCTTGCTCTGATGGTTCCTTCCAGTACTTGGTTAGCCCTTGGTCATTTTATATTTGCATTCTGAAGAGAAAGGATCACTCATCTTAATCTCTGCTGCATTATTCATGAATGGTTATTTTGCATTGTTTACGAACATCAAATAAATTCATTGAATTGCTTTGTAAAACGTTTGATATTTGCTGGAGGGCAGGGGTCACCACATTTTTGTTTTTATTTTGCATTTTGCGTAACTTTGTTGCTGGAGGATCGGGAGTTTGGACAAGTGGGCACACCGCAGGTTTATTTATGATTAATGAATAACAAAATACCATCAATGACATTTTATGGTGGTGGAGGCTATGGGGTACATATTTTGTCACTGTCCCTTCCATTTTTATCCTTATTTGTGATTATGTTTTGGTGTTTACCTGTTTGAACTCTAGTCTGTTGCAGGCCTATACCGTTGTTTTTAATTAATTATTCACATTGCTACTGCTGCTGATTATTTTTATTATCCTATGTGCTTGTGGATAACCTTAAATTCATGTCAGATATAGATGATTTTTTTGTCTGTATGTGCTTGTCTCTGGCCCGGACGGGGTGGCTCCAGACCTTCAGACCAATGTAGCCAGACATTTTCAGCCACCATCATCACAATGTGCTTCCACATCATTTTGTGAGTGTATGTGAGAGAACGATTTAGTTAATGTGCAGTTTCTTAACTGCTTCTGACCAGAGTAATTATAGGTTGAAGCTGTTTGTGTGTGGGACATTTGTTAAGTTTAACATAAACCATGTTGTATCAGTTTAACGTTTGCTGCGCTGTCATTATTTCTTATCTTGGTTGCATATTTACATTCTCATTGCTCCTTTGCTTAATGGTGGAATATAGGCTCATAGATTGTCCTCGGCACATGTTAAGTATATACCTATGCAATGTTTTTCCTTCAATGCTACAAGTTTCTGTTTGGGGGAGGGGATGGGTCTCTGGCCAGAGCACACAACTGTGCTCTCTTTTCCCTCCATGCCTTCTTCCTTTCCATGCCATGTGCTTGTCCACCATATTGTGTAACAGGACTGTGCCTCATAGAGCCCCATTTTGTCTCTGATTACCATATCTTCTGCATTTTCCGGCCATGTGCTGATTCACTTTGTTTTAAAAACCAGTGTGTATATGATCATTGATTTCTAGTAATTGTTATGTCACTTGTGAAAGCCATGGGGGAAACTTCAGAGTTCTTTATTTAGCTCATTGCATCAGCCTATTTATGTAAGACATTTTCACAAAGAAGTGGCCCACAACAGACTGGGCACCTGTTGCTGGATTTACACATATTTCAGCCATTCCTTCAAAGCCTGGAAGCAGTTGAGTAATACTCATACAGGAAGTTCTAACTGGTTAAAACACCACTTTTTACAAGTTGGAATGCTGGTTTGAATAGTACAGGTCTATCAATGATTGTGTGCTACCTTTGGAGAGCAGATGCAACCTCGACAGCCAGGATGATGACATTTTACAAATGGTGGTTCATAGAGTGCTTGATCACAATATTGTGCATTTTGAGATTTTGACAAGGAAAGTCAGACATTATGATAGTCCCATGAACCAAGCAAACCCAATGTTGCGGACCCATCTGCTTAAAGTAGAAGAAGAATCATATAACAAACTCAATGAAGAAGATGTTGGTTCAGCCAACAGCTTATTACTTTATCTGGATACAAATCTCAAGCTGCAGTAGGAGGTCATATTCTCTGGAAAGTAAATCTGTGTAACTATATTGAATTTGTATACAAACGCATGCTATCGCTTTTCATTCATATTTCAGCACTGACTTTCACCATTTATTAAAGTTGAACCAATAAGAAAAAGACTGAAGAGGGTGGACCAAAGCAGCGAATATGTTGGTCACAGAGTAAATGGACCCCAGATACGTCCAGCTAATCCAAAATGATCCTGTCACCCTGAACCATAACCATGAATTTAAAACACAGAAGAGTTTAATCAAGTAATATACTACCTTGGATTTGGGTGATTTGGAGTTTCAGAACCATGCTGGACTTGGGAAGAGGTGATGGAGGGCTGCAGCTGTAGAGCGACAAACCAGTAGAGATAGTGAGTAGTAGATAGCACAGAGAAAGTGCTGGGTGCTGGAAGGAGAACTGCACAAAATCTGTGTGTGATAGAAACAGGGAGCTGAAACAGCTGGTGTGCAGAGATGATCATGGTGCTGCGGCGACGGAAACCTGCCAGTAAGCCAGGAAAAATGGCACACAGGCCATGCAGATCATAAGCTCGAAAGAAGGACCCTAAGCATGGGCAGAGACCTGCTTTGTGAATAAAGACTGACAGAAATGAAGAAGAGAAAGTTAAAAGGAGTAGAGTGTGAAGGAGACAGCTGTGCGGAGGTGAGTAAAGTCTGTGGGCTGATCACGGAGGTGGTACGCAGTCCTAATTGTCTACAGACCCAGAAAGAGTACCCCTCTCCAGGATCCTAGAGTTGGGCTCTGTGTGGCACCAGTACCAGGAGGTGGTCAGGGGAAACAAAAGGAATACGGACCCACAGAGGTGCAAGACCCAAAGAAGAAGCATTGGCAGTTGTGGGTACAACATAGTGCACTGAGCGGCAAATACAAAAACCCTGTGAATGGTGACCTAAGGTGTAAATCACAGCCCCACCTCATTAAACAGAAGCCAGGGCACATGGACCAATAATAAAGGGTATACTGAATTGAGCATGCAAATTGAGATGAGATGGACTCACCGACTGCTCATGCCACCCTGTGCAAAAGTTGCATAGTTCAGAAAAAGAATACTACTTCTACAGTGAACACTGTAAAGGGGGAAGGTGGGTCTGCACATTTCATTGAAGCCCATCCCCAACATACAGAATCATATAACATTCAACATTTTGCATTAACATTTGATACTGCTCTCTGTTGTACAAACTGGATGACAAATATTTTCCTTTTTGCTGTTATTCCCCTCCTTGTATAACTCAAGATTTGAATCTTCTCTGTAATCTCTCTGATTCTGGGCTTCTCCCCAGATTTTCTATTTCTTGTACCATCTCTATGTGACCTGGGTTAATATCACCTGATATGCCTAGCAATGCTCCCTCTACGCAGCATTTCCTTGTTAATCCCAAGGTACCTTGGGACTGGGCAGATGAATGAAAGGAATTAAGGAGGGAATCAGCAGAAGAGCTGACCACTAGGACACAGAGAGATGGTAGTAGAAATGGGGCATTTAGGGGAAGCCCCGAATTAGAAAGACAATGTAGAAGATCCCAATCTAGAGTTAAAAAGGAGAGGAATGCCAGCAAAATGGACCGACCATGTAAGATGTGTTATCTCGTTTTATATGAAAGGAATTGAATCCCAGAGCCACAAGAATTAAATACATAGTAAGATAAATAGCATACGATATGATTGACTCACTCATCATGAACACATATCATAAGGTTTACTTGATAAATGACAAACCATGGACCACACAGAAAAATAACAAACACAGCAGGAATGATCTTGGCAAAATACTGCAGGGACACTTGCAACAAAGAACTGTTAGTGGAAGGGATAATGGTCACAAGAACAGGTAGGCTCATGGGGCTTAACAAGAATGAATATAACATGGGGGCTCCCCTTTGCACCTACCAGCCCGTCACTCGTGACACATGTTAGTTTGAAACTGTTGGGAGTTCTTTCTTATGTTTTTTTTCTTTTTGGCAATACTCTTTATTCGAAATACTGCTAAGATGTATAGCAAACTTCTGTGGAAGGTACGATTATAGATTGAAATGGTAAATTACGTTGTTGGGGTAAAGGACATACAGTGAGAAGCGGCTAGTTCCTAGACCACAGTATGGTAAAGTACGGTTGGGGGACATGAGGTGAAGTTATTACATTTTCAGCAGACACCAGGCATGAGGAGGAAGCACAGACAACAGGATCATCCCCGTCTTGTAAAGAGTTGGATAGAATTAGAGTGTGACAACATGCACAATGGTGCATACATGAACACTATTGACATAGAATACAAATGGACCAGGAAATACAATTATAAAATGTTTGGTATTTATGGTTTGGGTACACCACAAGGCTGGTTTGCTATTCCTACAAGAAACACACCTGAAAGGTACATGTGTAGTTTTTTAGGAAGAGGGGAAAGATAAGGTAATAAGTTACTCTGGGTTCACAACAGGATGCCAAGAGTGGAGATACTGATATAAGCTTTATTTCTTCACTGAACTGAATAGATGAACACAGATGGCACACAACAGTGTTGGAAGACTGGAAGGGGCAACTGTAATTTTGATGATCCAGTGGAAGTACAGAATGACACCATACAATAAATTGCATAATTACTGACTCACCAACTGCAAGCCCTAATAGTCACAGGGAACGATTTCCATGTGATTGTGCACCTACAATTAGACGTAATTAGTGTCCAAACTGAGGGCCTGATTTACATATTGGCAAATGAGTCATTCCATCACAACGGTGACGGATATCCCGTCCGCCAAAATCTAAATCCCTTTGTATCCAATGAGATTTAGATTTCAGGGGATGAGACATCCGTCACTGTTGTGACAGAGTAACTCATCCACCGATTTTCTAAATCAGGCCTTGAGAAACTAGAGGGCTTTAGACAAGCACTGGGGCTAAAGGGCAAATGGAGAAGACTACACCAAGTAGACAAATGCTTCTCAGGTGCATATGACTCAGACTCAAGTATTGATTATTTCTTTCCAGAGGTGTTGATGCATAGACTTCCAGGGGTAGAATAAAGGGTGAGGTGTGTTCCTGCCCTTTCACTGGATATACACAAAAAGAGATATAGGACCTGAGAATGACAGTGTGGCCCATAAATATAGAGGTGATTAAAGCCCAGTTTAAATGTTGGCTGTGTGTATACTCCATTGCAACTGTGGCAAAATATACATCTGTTGATATTGGATTAATTAATGATGATGGACATGAAAGCAGGACATTTTCATACACAAATGGTACATTTTCATACATGAATGAAGTTGACTTACCACTGTTAGATTCCCCCATCATGAACTCCCTGTCAACCCCAGCACTAAGGTCCATGGTTAGGCAGGCTCTGAGATCCCAGCCTGAAGGTTAAACACTGACAGGTCACAGGTAGGGTAACACTTAACTGACAGCCAAACACACAGGGGAAACGTAAGTCAGATCCCACAAATAGGCAGCAACACTACAGTGGTCCCCATAGATTGCCCCCAATAAAGCTCACATGACCAGAGGGATGTGTGCTTTCCCAAAACACCATAACATTAGATCCCATATGTAGTTAGGTACACTTAGCCAAACAGGACACAGTGCACACAGCACACGCAGTGACCACACACCCCTCAGGCCGGACATCTGGACACATAGCCACTGGCCCACAGAGGCCCAGATTTATACTTTCTTTGCACCGCATTTGCGTCATTTTTTTATGCAAATTGGCGCAAACTTTCAAAATACAATTATAATTTGTACGTTTGCACCACTTTTGCGCCAAAAAATGATGCAAATGCGGTACAAAGAAAGTATAAATATGGGCCATAGTGCCTATGCCAGGTTGAGGTCCACCTGCATTCCCTATCTGGAATTGTATTTATGATTTCGAGTTAACTTTTGCATTTTTTTATGAGAGATGGAATGTTTTTATTACTTTATTGCACTCAGAGAAATGTATAGAACATGTTTTAATTCAATTTACTATGAGGGACAGTCCTCAGACCCGTGTGTAACTGCTCTCCCAGCCATTTACTGTTTTGCCTCTTGTCTTTTGTTTTTAAGGTAAATTCTGATTCAAACAACACATCTGCTAACCGAAAGATTCACCCACCCTATTTAACTGTGGGTAGACCTTTGGTTTGACTATGGCAGTGACTACTCCGTCACTGCAATAGCCAAACCTTACTGATGTCCCGATGGAATAAGGGTCATTGGTGACATGGCTTAATGTCTGCCCGCCTAATCACGATGGGACAACATATACATGTTTTTTTACTGTCCGTCACCACAAGACAAACCCTGGCGGTGAGGGAGAGTAAAAGGCAAATAATGCACCCCCACCATTGGAGATGACTCCCATGGTGAGGGGAGCATTACTTTTTTCTTTTAAAAAAGAAAATCCAGTTTCTGGATTTTCTTTTTCAAAAGAAAAAAAGCATACTGTTTTGTGCACAGCCCTGCATCAAACAGCAGATTGCACTGACAGAAACTGCTGTGACAGTAGTCCTGCTAATTCTTTGTAAATGACCATTTGCTCTACAATCATTTATAAATTTGGTGCCCAGTCCCTTTGTCAAAGGGATAGAGTAATTTGTTTTGGCCCCAAGCTGTAATGGTGGGCCATCTGCCAAGATATAAATGAGGCTCTAAGTGAGTGATTATATGAACAAATAGAAGGCTACTTCACAGAGAAAACCAGAATGGTACATAATACATGAACGTATGGAAGTCATATTAGGCCACAATACAGGGGGAAATAATTTCAGGTAAAATGGATTAGTGAGAGAGAGTGTGGAGGTTATGGAGACTGAACATGAAGTCTTACAATTAGAGGCTAATGTCGTTGTTGAACTGCACGATTTCTGCAGGGTCATCCCAAAATGTTTGCCTTCCTTTGCTGAACCGCTTTTTTGTTGACTTTTAGGACTCTGTGCACTTTACCCCTGCTAATCAATTGTAATGTGCTTGTGATCTCCCTCTTAAACCTGTAAAACTGGTATTCACCTGATGGGTACTAAATGTACCTGAGGCCTGTGAATTAAATCCTACTAGTGGGATGCAAACCACAGGTCTTCTGCAGGTGCGAGGATAGTCCACTCATTCCTTTCTGAACAACTGTGCAGTAATTGATACAGACATTGCAGGTGTTTAGAAAGGGAAAAGGGGTTGGGATTGGGAAGAGAGAGAATGAAGCTTCCCCTCACCTGCATTTGGTCTTTGGGTAGTTGGCCACTGTTGAGATTGGATATTCAGGACTGACCTCTGTTCTCTTGCTTCAGTGGCAGAATTACCCTGTACATAAGAAACACAACACTGTTATCTCAGGAACAATTACGGAGATGTATGAGTTCTCTAATTAAATAAAATGTGAATGATCTCACAAATCATAGGCTTATCAATAAGAGGAATACAAGACTAGATAACCATCCCTCGCATTCGTAAAACTATAGCCAGAGGACGATCGTTCAACGAACATTGCAGCAAACAGCTGGAACAACCTCCCTCTGCACCTCAGACAAAGCTCATTGCTCACCATCTTCCGGAAGAACCTCAAGATGTGGCTCTTTAGAAGAGCCCCCTACCCTGGCTCCCAACACCCCCCCCTGCACCTTGAGACCCTCTCATGGGTGAGTAGCAGTGCATTACAAAAACTGATTGATTCATTGATTGAGACTTTGAATGTGGGATTTCTCAGGGTGTTCTTGAAAGGCTCCTTTGTTTGATATAAGAGCAATTTAATTTACAATTCCAGATTTTATTTACATTTCAAAGTCTACCTCAAAAAGGGTGTTGCTCCGCTCTGAAGATAGTTCTTTATAAAATGCAAACACAAGTCTCTACCTTGTAAAGGACTTCTCCTTAAGTAGCAAAAGTCTCTGTCTCACGGAGCACTTGTCTTTAAGAGCAGAAGTCACTATCTTTCAAACCAATTATTTTTAAGTAACACAAGTCACTTTCTTGTAAAGAACCCTTCAAAATGGTCAAAATGATTGCTGCCAGTCTCAATGGTAGTGCACTAATCTGACAATGTTAGTTGTGTATTCTTTTGGTTTCAGCAGGATCCAACATGGGAAATGCTGTCAAGAAGTGGTGGTGGTCGCCAGTAGTGTAGCAGGAATCAAGGATCATAGTTGAGGTGCAGGAATCAAGCATTGTGAAGGTACAGGGCAAAGCTGGGGAAGACGGTCCTTTCCCTGCCGACTCAGGAAGCCAAGTACCAACCTCAAGGATGTGGCATAGTATTAACACCTGCCCCTTCAAAATGGCTGCAGGTCACTTGATCAGCTCAAAATCTTGCAACATTTACAGTGTGATCTTAAAATCACTTTGAAAAGGCTATGGAAAGTAAGATGGCAAGATGAGGGCAATGCAAATAAATGAGGTTGGGCATAAAGCCCAAATGGAGACCATAACCTTTGGCAAGGAGAGATTTGGGACTAGGCAATTACCCTGGGGAAGAAACTGCGGCACATAGATATGGTTAAACAGGATGGAGTGTTGAAGGTCTGAAATGGCACAGGTGTTGCCAATGTTGACACATTCCTTATGTCACCCTCTAAAAGAAAATTATCATACATGCCTGCAGGTCTCCCGCTGCAACCAGAAGTGCAGTTTTAAACTGCAATTTAACCTGCAAAAGATAGCTTTTGTCAGGCCTAAATCATCCTTTTAAATACTTACAAGTGATCTCTAAGGTAGGCCTTAAAGACTCAGAAGGTGTATGGCATTTAAAAAGTAGGGTGTGTGCACCTATGGTTTAGATGTCTTCATGGTGCCAAATTCCTAAAGTCGTTTTTCACTGTTTTAAGGCTTTCTGTACCATAGGCTAACATTGGGTTACCTTATTACACTTAATAATTGATAACTTCAGTTTTGGGACAGTTAGACAAGTGCTTCTTTCACTTGTTTAAATTGTAAGTTACAGAATGCAGCACACACAGAAAAAGAAGTAACAAGGACAAATAAAGATGTTTCTTCTTGTGACACTTCACCTGGGGAGGTGAAGGTTTTTGACACATTCCTAGGTCTACACCTTCTGGTAAATTGAGGAATGCAGCAAAATCCATGGTCTTTGCACCCATGGGGAACACCAATGCAACACCCATGGAATGCCTCCCTGAGAAAAGAAATGTAATGCTGTGATTTGTGCTGTGTTGCCTTACTCCAGATTTATGAAGCCCCTCAGGGCCACACAAGGTGGCCTTGCATGGCTTCATGAATCTCTTTTTGGGCTTGTGTCACTTTGCATGGTGCAAGAGCAACACAACAGAACCCATAAATGTGCCCCCTATTCTGTAACAAAGATTGGTTGAGACAAAAGGGGTCAAGCAGGCTCACCTTGGATCCTGGTACATAGACTAATCCAAACACCAGGGGCAGTTCCTCCATTAGGGCAGAGGAGCATCATCCCTCGCCAGCAGCAGAAGCTGCAAAACTTTCGGAAAAAGGGGATAATAAACTATGTTTACTATCCCCTTATTGTGAAAAGGGCGGGGCATCTGGATGCGGAACTGTGAGTTCTCTGCACTCCCCCTCACTGCGCATGTATGTTTGGCTGGCCGTCTCAGGCCGGTGAAAAACACATGCATGGTAGGCTTTCTCCAGCCCAGCAACAAAGTTGCTCTGATCAGCGTCAGGATTGGCCGCAGGGCAGGGTGAGAGCTTGTGCCTGCCTGCAGGCAGCAAGGGAGAGAAGCGCGGCGCGGGACACTGTCGAAAATGGGTTTTCATGTTTTTTTAATTTAATTTAATTTACATTTTAGGTCCCCCTCCCACAAGCCCCCTGTGCGCTGCACCCGCCCTGCTCCTTTAGAGCGAAGCAAACAGCCACTGCCAAACACTGTACTGACTACAGTGTTCTTTATCACTGTTGTATAAATATTCAGGCCCATGTTTATACTTTTTAGCGCCACATTTGGACTGCATTTTGACGGTATTGACGGAATGGTATTTTGTAAGTTTGCACCACTTTTGCGTCAAAAAGTGCAAACTTACAAAATACAATTGTATTTTGTAAGCTTGCGCCGCTTTTGCGTCAAAAACAGGCGCAAATGCAGCGCTAAAAAAGTATAAATATGGGCCTCAATGTATTATGCCAAATGTTCTCTCTCTTGGCCTTCCAAATGTTGTAAAGCAGTCAATCTGCTTGGCTTTCTTACATTTAGCACTGAATCTGTCAGGAGTAGGTTCGATTGTCATTCATGTCTGGTGCTATTAGAAGATTTGTCAATACAGCTGAGAGAACCAATAGATAAACCTGCTCTAAATCAGCTCTGGAGACTAAGGGGGTGATTCTAACCCCGGCGGTCTAAGGGTCGGCGGGAGCACCGCCGACAGACCGGCGGTGCCCCGCAGGGCATTCTGACCGCGGCGCTTTGGCCGCGGTCAGTGCAGGAAAACCGGCGGTCTCCCGCCGGTTTTCCGCTGCCCCTTGGAATCCTCCAAGGCGGCGCAGCTTGCTGCGCCGCCGAGGGGATTCCGACCCCCCCTACCGCCATCCAGTTCCCGGCGGTCCGCCCGCCGGGAACCGGATGGCGGTAGGGGGGGTCGCGGGGCCCCTGGGGGCCCCTGCAGTGCCCATGCCACTGGCATGGGCACTGCAGGGGCCCCCGTAAGAGGGCCCCTAAATGTATTTCACTGTCTGCTGCGCAGACAGTGAAATACGCGACGGGTGCAACTGCACCCGTCGCACAGCTTCCACTCCGCCGGCTCGATTCCGAGCCGGCTTCATCGTGGAAGCCTCTTTCCCGCTGGGCTGGCGGGCGGCCTGAAGGCGGCCGCCCGCCAGCCCTGCGGGAATGTCAGAATTACCGCCGCGGTCTTTCGACCGCGGAACGGTAACCTGACGGCGGGACTTTGGCGGGCGGCCTCCGCCGCCCGCCAAGGTCAGGATGAGGGCCTAAGGGCCTTATTTATACTTTTTGTTGCAAAACTGCACTAATGCAGTTTTGCACCAAAAAGTTTTTCTCCGGCTTGCACCATCTTTTAGCACCAGCTGGGCACCATATTATGGAATGGTGCAAGCCGGGGCAAAGGGTAGGCTAGCATTAAAAAAAAATGACATTAGGCAGGTTAGAGTCAAAATAAATGACTAACCAGATTAGCTTTATTTTTTTATGCAAAGGAGCATATTCATACTCTGTTTGCACCGAATTAGTGTCATTGTTTTTACTCTAATTCGGTGCAAAACTAACTCCATATTTATACTTTGGTGCTAGACCCGTCTAGAGCCAAATTTATTAAGTTAAAGTCATTTTTTGGAAGTGGAAACCTACCTTGCCTTAATGAGATGCAAGGTAGGCATTCCCGTGCAAAAAATTACTCTATGGCCTCAACGCCATATTTGTACTCCCATGCAAAAATGGTGCAAGGGAGGAAGGAGGGGTCACAAAATGAGACAAAGCTTGTTTTGCCCCATTTTTTAAAGCCTGGGTCAGGGCAGGCATCAGGGGACATGTGGGCCTATTTCCATGGTGGAACACCTTGGAATAAGCCCACAGGTGCCCTCCCGAGGCCCTAAGGGCACCCCCACCCACACCAGAGGGACTGCGGAGGATGGGGGACTCCATCCCAGGAAAGTACAGGTAAGATTGCATTTTATTATTCGAAGTGCCACGGGGGCCTGAAATGGGCCCCCATACATGGTACAGGGTGCAATGGCCATGCCCAGGGGACCCTTGTCCTCTGTGCTGGCCACTGGGGTGGTGGGCATGACTCCTGCCTTTTCTAAGGCAGGAGTCACGTGGCATGGTAGATTTAGCACCATAAAATGATGCTAATCTGGTTAAAGTCATATTTTTTTTTACTCCAACCTGCCTAAAGTAATTTTGTGGTGCTAAACCCTCTTCTTCTATACTGCCAGCCCCACACCACTAAAGTCATTTGTTTTTACTCTAGCCTACCCTTTGCACCGGCCCATAAATATGGTGCCCGGCTGGTGCACCAAAATGGTGCAAGCCGGTGCTAAACTTTTTAGCGCAAAACTGAGTTAGTGCAGTTTTGCAGCAAAAAGTATAAATAAGGGACAATATTTTGTACGTTTGTGCCACTTTTGTGTTAAAAAATGACGTTAATGCGGTGCAAAAAAGAGTATAAATCAAAGCCTTGGTGCTAGACGGGTCTAGCACCAAAGTATAAATATGGATTTGGTTTTGCACCGAATTAGAGTTAAAAAAAAATGAGGCTAATGTGGTGCAAACAGAGTATAAATATGCCCCTAAATGTAAAGAGAGAAGAAAAAAGATGCATAAACATGGGCACAGGCCAATACCTTAGTCATAGATAAAGCTTTTCAAGGAAAATCACACTTTAACAGGAAACAGGAATGTTCTTGGCTACACCTTAAGAGCACTCATATTTCTCCAAGGTATTTGAAATAATTGTTTATACTTATTCGACTTTTTATACCTCTGCAAACCGCAATGTTTCATAAATATATTTCAAACAGTTTGTGAATTCAAAATGAATGTACATAAAATGGAGAAAAAACATAAACGCTATCAATTACTGCATGCTCAGGCAGAAAGCTCAATCAGCTTTAAATTGAGCTCTTGATACATATTTGCTGTTATTTACATTGCGCAATAGGATACTTACAGCCATGATGAAAGTCAGCCGATGCATGCTATTCACAGTTTTGCTCATATCATTACTGAAAGCGTTCTATAGCATGTAGGCGATTGAAGTAAAGGTACATGTGAGCTGATACGATATCCTTCCATGCGTATTATATTTTATTTCAGCTCTGCTTTACTGAAAAGCAGCTTTAAGGCCTCCATCTCGAAAACATTTTTCAGGTGGTTAAAAATGGTCTGTGTGTGTAGCAACTATACCAGTGAAAAACTACCTAGCACGACGCAATCCCTTCAAATACATATCATGTTTAATTAATAAATGTGTACCAATATGGTGAAAATTACTTGAAGCGCATATCAGTGGGTAAATGACTTCAGAAGGAGGGCACTAAGGCCCATATTTATACTTTTTTTGCGCCGCATTTGCGCCTCTTTTTGATGGAAAAACGGCACAAAATTACAAAATACAATTGTATTTTGTAAGTTGGTGCCAAAAAATGACACAAATGCAGCACTAAAAAAGTATAAATATGGGCCTAAATCAGACCAGTCATTACTCTTCTGAAAGCCAACGCCTCAAAGTTAATGTTTGAAAACGTATCCTTTGTCTTTTAACTCTGGGAAAAAATTACGCAAATGTGGGGCTAAAAACCATAGATCAGGCCCTTAGACCCATATTTATACTTTTTTTGCGCCACATTTGCGCCGCTTTTTGACGCAAAAATGGCGCAAACTTACAAAATACAATTGTATTTTGCAAGTTTGCGCCACTTTGCGTCAAAAAGTTGCGCAAATGTGGCGCAAAAAAAGTATAAATATGGGTCTTAATGTCTTGTGCCAATGCGATGTGCTTAGGACCCAATACAATTAAGTAGTGTTCTTGCAAGTATGATTCACTGGTTTGATGTACATAGCCCATTAAGCTGTGGTATCTCGGAAGTGGGTTAAAATCCTTGCAGACTTATCACAAAGGTAAACATACAGGTGAGTTTACTCTTACGCCTTTGAATAACTGTCCTACTTCTGGCTATGTATATTAAAGAAGTGTAAATTAATTCAAAAGCTTAGATTTACATGTCCCCATCAATTAACCCCTTCGCTGCCAGGCCTTTTCCCCCTCAGGTGCCAAGCCTTTTTTGGCTATTTTGAGTAGATCGTGCTTAGGCCCTCATAACTTTTTCTCCTCATAAGCTACCCATGCCAAATTTGCGTCCTTTTATTCCAACATCCTAGGGATTCTAGAGGCACCCAGACTTTGTGGGTTGCCCTGAAGGAGACCAAGAAATTAGCCAAAATACAGCAAAGATTTAGTTTTTTATAAAAAAAATGGGGAAAAAGGGCTGCAGAAGAAGGCTTGTGGTTTTTTTCCCCTGAAAATGGCATCAACAAAGGATTTGCAGTGGTAAAATCACCATCTTACCAGCTTTCAGGAACAGGCAGAGTTGAATTAGAAAAACTAATTTTTCGACACAATTTTGACATTTTACTGGGACATACCCCATTTAAAAAAAAAAAAGTGCTTTCAGCTTCCTTCCAGTTAGTGACAGAAATGGGTGAGAAATCAATGCTGGGTCCCAGAAAGCTAAACATTTCTGAAAAGTAGACAAACTACTGTATTCCACAAGGGGTTATTCGTGTAGATCCTACAACAGTTTTCAACAGAAAATAACAGCTGAAATAAAAGAATATTGAAATTGAGGTGAAAAAAACAGCAATTTTTCTCCATGTTTTACTCTATAACTTTTTCCTGCTATGTCGGATTGTTTAAAGCAACATACCGTTAAGTCTGCTGAACCCTTCTGGTTGTTGGGATATATAGGGCATGTAGGTTCATCAAGAGCCCTAGGTACCCAGAGCCAATAACTGAGCTGCACCTTGCAATGGGTTTTCATTCTATGCCGACTATACAGCAATTCATTTGCTGAAATATAAAAAGTGAAAAATAGGTATCAATAAACCCTTTGTATTTCCAAAATGGGCACAAGATAAGGTGCTGAGAAGCAGTGGTTATTTGAACATCTCTGAATTCCAGGGTGCCCATACTACCATGTGAATTACAGGGCATTTCTCAAATAGACGTCTTTTTTACCTATTGCCTTACATTTGGAAGGAAAAAGTGTATAGAAAGACTATGGGCAATAACACTTGTTTTGCTATTCTGTCTTTCCCCAAGCCTCCCGATAAAAATGGTACCTCACTTGCGTGGTTAGGCCTACTGCTCACAACAGGAAACACAAAATGGACACATCACATTTTTTCATTGAAATCTGACATGTTTTAGGGAAAGTGCCATGCTGTGGATTTTGGCCTCTAGCTCGGCCGGCACCTGGGGAAACCTAGCAAACCTGCACATTTTAAAAAATTAGACACCTAGGGGAATCCAATATGGGGTGACTTGTGGGGGTCTGACCAGGTTCTGTTACACAGAATACTTTGCAAACCTCAAAATTTGGCCAAAAAAACTGATTTTTCTCTCATTTCGGTGACAGAAAGTTGTGTAATCTGAGAGGAGCCACAAATGTCCTTCCACCCAGCATTCCCCTAAGTCTCCCGATAAAAATGGTACCTCACTTGTGTGGGTAGGCCTAGCGCCCGCTAAAGGAAATGCCCCAAAACACAATGTGGACACATCACATTTTCACAAAGAAAACAGACCTGTTTTTTACAAAGTGCCTAGCTGTGGATATTGGCCTCTAGCTCAGCCGGCACCTGGGGAAACCTAGTAAACCTGCGCATTTTTGAAAACTAGACACCTAGGGGAATCCAAGATGGGGTGACTTGTGGGGCTCTGACCAGGTTCGGTTATCCAGAGTTCTTTGCAAACCTCAAAACTTGGCCAAAAAAACACTTTTTCCGCTCATTTCCGTGACAGAAAGTTCTGGAATCTGAGAAGAGCCACAAATTTCCTTCCACCCAGCGTTCCCCTAAGTCTCCTGATAGAAATGGTACCTCACTTGTGTGGGTAGGCCTAGCGCCTGTAAAAGGAAATGCCCCAAAACACACCGTGGACACATCACATTTTCACAAAGAAAACAGAGGTGTTTTTTACAAAGTGCCATGCTGTGGATTTTGGCCTCTAGCTTTTCCGGCACCTGGGGAAACCTAGCAAACCTGCACATTTCTGAAAACTAGACACCTAGGGGAATCCAATATGGGGTGACTTGTGGGGCTCTGACCAGGTTCTGTTACCCAAAATCCTTTGCAAACCTCACAATGTGGCCAAAAAAACAGTTTTTTCTCTCATTTCGGTGATAGAAGGTTGAGTAATCTGAGAGGAGCCAAAAGGTTCCTTCCACCCAGCGTTTCCCCAAATCCCCCGATAAAAATGGTACCTCACTTGTGTGGATAGGCCTATCGCCCACGAAGGGGCCCAAAACACAATGTGGACATGTCACATTTTCACAAAGAAAACAGAGCTGTTTTTTACAAAGTGCCTAGCTGTGGATTTTGGCCTCTAGCTCGGCTAGCACCTGGGGAAACCTAGCAAACCTCCACATTTTTGAAAATAAGACACCTAGGGAAATCCAAGATGGGGTGACTTGTGGGGCTCTTACCAGGTTCTGTTACCCAGAATCCTTTGCAAACCTCAAAACGTGGCCCAAAAAACACTTGTTCCACTTATTTTTGGTGACAGAAAGTTCTGGAATCCAAGAGGAGACACAAATTTCCTTCCACCCAGCGTTCCCCAAGTCTCCCGATAAAAATTATACCTCACTTGTGTGGGTGGCCCAGGTGCCTGCAACAGAAAAATATCAAAAACCTGTAGAGATTGAGGGTATAGCACAGCGACTTGATAAGCACATATTTTTCTTTTATACATCTTTTAGGCTGACTCTGCTCAAGTGAAGTATCATTTTACTTAGGAGACTGAGGAGAACTCTGGGTGGTAGGAAATTTGTGCCACAGCAGTGACCCTACGAAGAAAAGTAAGGAAAATATGCTTTTTTGAAGCAAATGTTGACGTTTGCAAAGGATTCTGGATAAGAAAGTGTTGGGGGATCCAGGCAAGCCACACCTCCTTGGACTACTTGGGGTGTCTATTTTTATAACATGTCTGGGTTTGGTAGGTTTTCCTCAATGAAGGCGGCACCCGGGACCAAAAACATAGGTGTCCCCCAAAACACAGGTAATTTTTGCTATAGATCAATTTGATGTGTCTACCTACTTATGTGTTGTTCCAAACACTAAAATTGTGAAAAGAAACGCTCTTTGGTTATGTTAAAAAGACCCCTCACCCACCAACCAAGTTGGTGGCATGCTTCCTCATCGGGGCCCCATCTGAGACACCTAGCATATCACAGGTGTTCTGCGACGCCTGATTACAGCGGAGCAGGTTTTGTCATTTTTACCACACATACTGGTTGGATTTGGCGCGAGGATGAGTGATGGTTCAGTGGATCAAATTTTATTAACAAGAGATTTCACAAAAATGAAATGCACTGTTAATAACTGAAAGGCCAAAAAACTGAACCAATGACTCACAGCTCAGGAGCTGTAAAGCCACGACAAGGCTCCAACTGCTTTGCAGTCTATTCACACACCTTCCATACATGACATGCACAGGACCAGTCACGCCACCAGCCACAGGCCCAGCACATTACAACACTTGCATTGACAGACAGCGCCACTCAAGGGCCCATCACTTTCATACGCCCACATGCCTGATACAGCAATCACACCTGCTGATGAGTGTGTGGACCAGCGTTTGGCTGGCACTGCCAGCCAAGCGTCACACCACGCACACCACCAGCCAAGTGCCACCCCACTCATACCGCCTGCCAAGTGCCACCCCACTTACACCGCCAGCCAAGCACCACCCCACTCACACCGCCAGCCAAGTACCCCCCCACTCACACTACCATCACTTTTTTGGTTTTTAAACAACAAAGAAACTACTAATTATAAATAAGTACTAAACAACAAACACAAACGCCGTAACTGAATACATGACAGTAATGCCAACCATGAAACTGAACATATAAAATAGCAGTTTACGGTCACAGAATTTCCCAATAATTCTTCTGTGTGTGGTAGCTCCTGAAACAGCCACCCACACACAGCCCAGGCTTTGAAGGACAATCAGGGCAGTTCATCCTAGTCTCCTTCCTGATACCTCTTCAAGCACAGAACCTATATCTCTTAGCAGGAAAGTTTTTTTGGGCCGTGGGAGGAATGTGCTCAGCAAAGTGACGATCTTTCAACTTAGCCTCATCCTCCACCACTGCTTCTCTAGGAACTCTTGCCTGTTCCAGCACAACAAGGCTCGCTATGATAGACTCCTGAAATTTCACAAATGTCATCCTTGACTCTGGAGAACTATCCTTGAACACAACAAAAACATTAAAAGTTGCCAAGTGGAACAGCTGAACCACTAATTTCTTATACCAAACATAAGACTTACGAGCAACAGTGTAAGGTTCCAACCTCTGATCTACTCTATCAACACCACCCATGTGCTTAATATAGTCTAAAATGCACACAGGTTTGTGCACTTCGGCAACCTGACCCCAAACAGCCACAGGTGAAGTACTCTTATCATGGATGGTAATTGGCATGTACACAGCCCTCTTGTCTATAAATTTCAGAGCTAGCAGCTCACCATTCCACAAGGCACCGCACTGTCCCTTCTCAAGTTTTTTACAGACTTGGATAGCCTTTCCGATTAGAGCGGATTGTGCACAAGCAACAGTGTCCACTCTGAACAACTCCTTGAACAACTGAACTCCAGTGTAGAAGGTATCTACATATAAATGGTGACCTTTGTTAAACAGTCGTCTACCAAGTTCCCACACAATTTTCTCACTAACTCCAAAAGTGTGTGGACAACCAGGGGGGTCAATATTGGAATCCCTACCAGTGAGGACCCAGAAATTATAAACATATCCTGCACTTTTTTCAGACAGCATATACATCTTAATCCCATACCGTGTCCTCCTGCTAGGAATGTACTGCCTAAAAAACAAACGACCCTTGAACAGGACCAAAGACTCATCAACAGATATTTCTTTGCCTGGAACATAGATCTCTGAAAAACGATCTACCAAATGATCAAGGTCAGGTCTAATCTTAAAAAGATGGTCAGAATCAGGGTGATCTCATGGCACGGCTAAAGCATTATCTACAAAATGCAAGATCCGAAGAAGCTCATACCGGTTACGACTCATGATGGCAGGAAATATAGTAGTTGCCATCAAGGGACTAGTAGACCAATGTGAAGAGAGTGATGGCCTCCTTATCAGCCCCATCAAAAAAGTTAAACCCAAGAACGTTTTAAACTCTTCCAGATTTGTGGCAATCCACTGGTAGCTCTAGAGTGTGGCCTAAGTCTGGCAGCGTTGTCCCTCAAATACTGGTCTGCATACAAATTAGTGTGCTCAACAATCTATTCCAAAAATACATTGTCCATAAACAACTCAAAAAAGTTGACGGGCAAAAGGTTTTCTGTATTAACTCTTCACCCTGGGAAACCAGTGAACTCAGGCAACTGTGGCTGCTTCATGTTTGGTGCAACCCACTTGTCAGGTCTTCCAATGGGAAGCCTTTCAGCCACTGTCTCCTGCACCATTGGCACATCAGTCTCCTCCTCTAAAACAGGCCCTTCATCAGCACTGAGAGTGGCTTCATTATCAGATGATTCCTCTCTGACAGAAAATTCACTTCCAGAATCTTCTACTTTCTCCTCTGCCTCAGATGCAGAGTCGGTCTCACAATCATGGTCAGAAGATGACTCAAAAAGCACACCAACAACCTGCTGAGCGGTCATCCTACGGCTAGCCATGATTGTTCCTACAAAAATTAACTGGATAAATGCACCATCAACAACCAGCACTGTGTAAGATAAGTAACAAGCAAAGTGTAGCTTTATCACTAAGAGTTATAAACTCAAAAACTACACCGCTCACTAGCCTGAAAAAGCTTGACTCACCAATGATATCCCACTAAAAAAAGAAAAAAAAGAAAATTAGACATAAGACAACACAATAATCATTGTGCATAAATCTAAGGACAATTTCAGACACAATCCTGCATTCAGTACACCACCTACAAACATGTCATTCATGCATGGTAACAATACTCCTTTGGAGTACATTTATTTACTTACCTAAAACATGCAACTACGCATACCACAGGACAACCACTGCCAAAACTGCATCAAGCCACAGCAAAGGAAGCAAAAGCTTTGAACTAGAACAAAAAGAAGAAATAAACTGTTATTATCATAAATGCAAATACTTTGCCAGTTGACAAACACCCCACCACCAACCATTTTTTAAATTTTCCCTTGTGTCTAGTGTTTTCTGCTTGGGGGCAGATGGGCCTAAAAAAAAAAATAGGCCAATCTGCTCCCAAGGGGGGCAGAAATGCCATGGAGTACATTGCCCCCTTTGGAGGGCGACCCTTGCCCAAGGGGCCACCCCCACACAAAACACACACATGATCCCTGCCGCAAAGTGGATTCTGCCCCCCCCTTGAGGGCAGATGGGCCTGAAAAAAAAAATAGGCCATCTTCTCCCAAGGGGGGCAGAAGTGCCCAATAGTGCTTTTTACCCCTTGGGGGCGACCCTTGCCCAAGGGGGTGCCCCCAACACACAAAAATAAAAGAAAACAAATCCCTGGTGTCTTCATGGTTTCTGCCCCCTCCCTGGGGGCAGAAGGGCCTACAAAAACTAGGCCAATCTGCCCCCAAGGGGAGCAGAAATGGCCTATATTACATTGCCCCCTTTGGGGGGGTTACCCTTGCCCAAGGAGCCACCCCCCCACACAAAGCACACACACACATGCACGATCCCTGGCGCAAAGTGGATTCTGCCCCCCCTAAAAATAATAGGCTGATCTGTCCCCAAGGGGGGCAAAACTGCCCAAGAGTGCTTTTGGGCCCTTGAGGGTGACCCTTCCCAAGAGGCCGCCCCCCAACACAAAACAAACTAACAGTAAAAAACAATCCCTGGTGTGTAGTGGCTTTCTGCCCCCCCTTGGGGGCACATAGGCCTAAAAATAGGGCCAATCTGCCTCCAAGGGGGGGGCAGAAATGGCTACAAATACATTGCCCCCCAAAGGAGAGCGAATCTTGCCCAAGGGGTCGCTCTCCCACGCAGTAAACACACACACACGCACACACATTAATTCCCTGGTGTCTAGTGTACATTCCTGCTTCCCCATTGTATCGCGATGGGGCAGCACGAATGCTCAAAGAGACATTGAGGGAAAGGAAAACCCTTTCCTTTCCCTCGATGCCTCTTTCAGAGGGACCCCCCCGGCCCAGAGGTAAAACTTACCTCCTTTCTAGAAGATGCGCTGGAAGCGAATGGCTTCCAATGCGTCTTTACTCCCTTTCATGATGCCAGCGCGTGCGATTCCCCTTCCAGTCCTGACCTGTGGGGGGTGGGAGGGCGGCCCTTGGGGAGACCGTTAGCACTTTCCCCGAGGGCTGTTAAATGGACATAATGGTTACGTCCATGGCACCTCACAGGTGCAGCCATGGACGTAACCATTACGTCCATGGCGTGCAAGGGGTTAAAGTAGGGTTGGAGAAAATGAAAACACAATAAGTGAAGGCATAGTTACTACCAGTTGTGACTTTTTGACTGTACTTGATGTTCTACACACTTGGCGGAGACTTCCGCAATCGGGCGTGAGATCCTCCTATGATAAAGTACAGGGAAATTTTTAAAAGGTAATGAATGTTTGAAAAAAGGTAAAATATTTGGAAGGTAAATGTTAATGTAAATTAAATATATATATGTATTTTAATTGTAGGATAACTTTTTTTAAATGTCATAGCATTGATAACGTAGTTTTAAATTAAATATTGAATTAATTTCAATTAAAAATATATTTTGTTAAAGATTTATTTTAAAAAACGAATAACCAACTAAGGTAATGTGCTTATATTTTTTATTAAGAGTTACAAAATGTTGTCAGAAATTGGGTTGTTGGTTGAAGGGGGGGGGTGTGAGTCCTTCACAAGCAACCTCACAATCCCTGTTATGGTGAACCACTAAAAGTCACCAAATTAACCTGTTCTTAACCCTCTGAGAGCTTGGCACAAAAGCAGGTATGCATAACCCAGAGGCAATGTGTAAAGTATTGATGCAGCACACAAACAGTACGAAAGTGACAACACACCACAACAAAAGAAAACTCCCACACCCATCTAGAATGATAGAGTAAATTGTAATAAGTAATTTGACACCAAAACTACAAATATCCATCTGGTAGAACAAGAGATATGAAAATGTAAAGATTAGAGGTAAGTTTAACACCTAAAAGCACAAAGTGCTACTCACAATTATGTAGTCGTGTGAGGCCCTGAGGAGTAGGGAGCGTGTTGCGGATGGTTGCCGCTGTGCCATGGTTATTGCTGTAGCAGAAAGATACTGTTGGACATCACAGACAGCCATTGCTGGAGCTTTGCATAGCAGGTCACCACAAGCTGTTGATGCTGCTGTAGCGTGAAGTGCAGATCTTCCATTGATGGTCATCTCTGGTGATCGCTGTATTATGAAGATTCAGGTTCACCAGAGTTTTGCATTTGTGGGCAGCACTAGTGGCAATATCTTCGCACATGCAGGCCTGTTCAAGGTCACAGGGATGCCTCTGGAGCTTGTTATGTCCCTGTAGCAAAGATCAGGAGGTCGGTAAGCTGGAGTTACTCAGTCTAGGATAAGGGGAGCAGGTCCAGTCTTCCTTCTCAACCATCAGGGCACATCTTAAACGTTGAGGCAGTAGGGCAGCAGGCACCAGGGTGTACTTCATATGTAGTATCCACAGCTCTAGGAATATACTGAAGAGTGGGTCAGAGGGTCTCCTTTATATACCTGAAGCCCACTTTGAAGTACAGGGCTCTGAAGGTTTCTACTCTCAGAGGTATTTGGAATTTCCTGTGTCCTTTCCTTGGTCCCAAATTGTCTGGGGACACAACAGACTGGTGCCAAACCCTTTGTGAGTGTGCTCAGGCACAGCTTCTGTGATGTACAAAGGGTGGTAGGTGACAACTCCTACCCCTAATCAAGTCAGAGATGGTCCATCGTGCCAAGACCTATGGGTCTTTGGCGTTTTCTCCTTGGGAAGTGTCTGGGATTTCCTGCCTCTCTGCCCTTGTTCTAGTCTGCCTGGGGGCACACTAGGCTAGTGTGAAGTCCTTTGAGTGTGAGCTAGCCCAGTGCCTTTGAAGTGCAAGTATGGTGAGTGACAGCTCTGCTCCATCAAGCCAGGATAACCCATCGTACCATCACACAAATCCACTATTGTGATGCTGTTGTTGGTTAACTGGGAGGTGAGCCCAGGTCAAGCAGCAACCACAATCCTTGTCAGGGTGAGTCACAAGCCATCCCTAAATTAACTGTGTGTGCCACAGTGGAGTAAATCTTAACTTAGAGGCAATGTATAAAGTACTTATACAACATTTCAAACAGTAATACAATGAAAACACCACACAAAAGGGATCCCACACTAAGTTTGAAAAACGGGGAATGTTTTAATAAATTAAATGTCAAAGCTATAAGAAACCAAATAGCAAAACTGGAGATATTCAATCAATTTTAATAATTTTCATGAAAATAGCACCAAAAGCACAAAGCAGTAACTGTAGATATCAGGTGCTAACATTGGATATCTGGTCAAGCCAGACTGGGACAAAGTCACAAATTCAGCCCAAGTGTAATGGAGCTTGGCCTGGCCATACGGACCTAGTTTGGCCCACTGAACAGAGTACCTTAAACTCAGGTTTGCGGAGCATTGTGAGATTCCATGTCAAAGATGCATTGTTCAGCCGAAGCAATGCGTTGGTTTCAAGATGCAGTGGAGCTGTTTTGAGAGGACCTGCATCATGATCAAGAGTCCCATCAATGGGGCTTGTGATGTGAACTCCAGGGATGATACATGTCTTCACAATAGATACAATCTTTGCAGCAGCTGTAATGCGTCAGTTGTGCTTGAGTGTACGCTGCACACCAGAGGTGATGTGATGGTTCTGCTGTATCCACAGAGACTGTTAGAGCACCTTTATCTCATTTATCTCATTTCCAAGGGTCCAGGACTGGGATAGCACCACTTGGAAGGGTAGACTAAAAGATGTTGGAATCCAGGTACAGGTGGATGGATGTTGGAAGTCTGTTTTATCCCTGAGGCTTCAGATAAGGAGGCCAGGTAACTAGCTTTAGAAGCCACTCTGGGTTCATGAGATGCAGGTCAAGTCCTTTTCAACCAAGCAAGAGGACAGCAGGAAGCAGGCCAGCACAGCAGGACAGCATCTCTTCAGAGCAGCAGTACAGCATAGTGGGAGTCCTTTCAGCAGTACAGCAGTCTTTCTTCTTGTCAGAGTATCCACAGGTTCAGAAGTGTACTAAAGAGTTGGTGTTTGAGGACCAGTATTTATATCTAGTTGTACCCTTGGAGTAGAGAGAAGCTTCTAGAGGCTGTCATTAATAATGCACAAGTGCCCTGCCACCCTGGCTCTGGCTTCAGACTAACTCTAGGGGGTATGTGGCCCTTTATGTAGAGATAGGACAGGGCCTATTGATGTGTAAGTTGGGCTGGACCCAGCTCCTCCCTTTCATTCAGTCACACCTAAGCTCCCTATTGTGTGTGGCTATCTAGGAGGAAAACACACAGCCCAACTGTCAACTACACCAAGTCATGTGACACAGAGACAGGCAGCAGGCACGAAATAGCAAAGGCAGGAAAATGCCAACTTTCTAAAAGTCTGTAATTTTAAATCTGACTTCACCATTTATGAGTTTTTTTACTTACAATTCCAAAGACACCAAACATGATCTGGTCACTTATTCCTATTTGGAAATTACACTTATCCAATGTAATAATGTAACTTCAATGCTATCCTATTGGAGAGGTTGGCAGTATTGAAAAACAAATTCAAGAGTTTTTCACTACCAGGATGTGTAAACATGAAAAGTACATGTCCTACTTTTTCAATAGATTGCTCCCTGTCCTCTGGGCATCCAGGATCTAACCTAGGACTGACATATATATATATTAAAAATGAAGGTTTAGACCTGGCAAAAGGTTTACTTTGCCTGATCGAAATGGCAGTTTAGATTGCACACACACATGCTTAAATGTCAGGCATGAGACATGCTTAAAGTTCTACTGAAGTGGGTAGGACAATCAGTGCTGCAGACCCACTAGTAGTATTTAATTTACAGGCCATGGCACAGGTACTGCCCATTTACTACTGTTTTACAAGTAAATTAAATATGCCAATTGGGGGTAAGTCAATTTAACATGCTTTAAGGAGAGAGCACAAGCACGTTTGAACGTGTTAGCAGTGGTAAAGTGCGCAGTGTCCTAAAAGCCAACAAAAGGGTGTTCAGAAAGCACGAGGGTGAAGGCAAAATGTTGGGGATGTTCTTTCATAAATGGGCCATGTCCAACAGCTTCCAATCACAAGATATCACCTATGTGAAAAATTAATTTAGGAGTTTTTTACTAATAGAACATGTAAAACTAAAAAGTGAATGTCCACCATTTTATATGCAAAGCACGCTTCATTATTGTCCTGTTTAGGGCTCACCCTATGGGAGACATATATATTATAAAGGAAGAGTTAGGCCTGGCATGATGCTTATTTTGCCGGTTGAAATGGCAGTTTAAAACTGCACACACAGACTGCAAAGGCAGGCCTGGGACATGTTTTCAAGTGAGCGCTATTTAAGTGAGTGGCACAATAAGTGCTGCAGACCTACTAGTAACATTAAATTTACAGGCTGTCAGTGTTGGCAATATCACCTTACTAGGGCTGTATAGATAAAGTATATGTGTCAATTGGGTATAAGCCAATTTTACCATGTTTGAAGGAGAGAGCACAAACACTTTAGCACTGGTTAGCAGTGGTAAAGTGCATAGTGTAGTAAAGGCCAGCAAAATTTGGTTCAGAAAACGGGAGGGTTAAGTCAAAATGTTTTGAATAGCCCCACTGAGAGGGCTATGTGCAACAAACATTATGGGGGTCATTCTGACTTTGGCGGGCGGCGGAGGCCGCCCGCCAAAGTCCCGCCGGTAGAATACCGCTGCGCGGTCAAAAGACCGGCGCGGTAATTCCAGAAGGCCACCCGCCAGCCCAGCGGGAAACCCCCTTCCATGAGGATGCCGGCTCCGAATGGAGCCGGCGGAGTGGAAGGGGTGCAACGGGTGCAGTTGCACCCGTCGCGATTTTCAGTGTTAGGCCCTGTTAGGGGGCCCCTGCAGTGCCCATGCCATTGGCATGGGCACGGCAGGGGCCCCCAGGGGCCCCACGACACCCGTTACCGCCAACCAGGTTCTGGCGGTCAAAACCGCCAGGACAAGGCTGGCGGTAAGGGAGTCAGAATCCCCATGGCGGCGCTGCTTGCAGCACCGCCATGGAGGATTCCCTTGGGCAGCGGGAAACTAGCGGTACACCGCCGGTTTCCCGTATCTGACCGCGGCTGTACCGCCGCGGTCAGAATGCCATGGGAGCACCGCCAGCCTGTTGGCGGTGCTCCCGCGGTGGTTGGCCCTGGCGGTCCATGACCGCCAGGGTCAGAATGACCCCCAATGTATAGAACCAACCTAACTTAGTTTAATTTATTTAAAAAGATGTATATATTTTTACATTAAACACACAATTAAAATATGTATTTATAATTTAAATGCTATTTTGTAAATATTTAGATGATCATTTAATATTGTTTAAATTTTTTTACTTTATTTCCTATGGGGTTTTAATTTAAGTTCCTACCTTATTTTCTATAGCAGGGTGCAGCAGTACCTGTGAGGGGCCCTGGACGGTGATAGCCATACTCTCACACTGTGCTGGAGAATATTTATGATCCTTTTGAGTCCTTTTCGGCTATAGTAATTTTAGAGGAGAAGTTTGAGTTTAGGAAGGGGTTTACTCTTTGGTGGGTCGGTGCATACCCCTCTAAACCCTTCCTTAGCCCTCCCTCCACCTCTCCTTATTGCTCCTGTTGACCTTCCTTATTGCCTCCCCTTTAATAGTAAGCTTTTACCTTTTACAATCACTCTCCCTTTCTCACCTACATTTACTGCTAAAACGTATACCTACAGGTGCAGGAATCTCTGCAGTCAGGCCTGAAATCTCTATATATAAAAGATAAGAGAGGTGGGGTGGAGGCCACAGCATGTTGGTTTGTGAATAGCATTTTGTAGTTTTTGTAAGTACTATTGTAGTACTATTAAATGTAGTACAAAATGCAGCTTGTGAACTGGCCGCAGAGTCTGCTCATCCCTCATAAACGCAGGAGAAAAGGTGGGACACTATCTCAGCTAACATGGAGAATAATGTCCATGCTTTAAGTATTGCATGGAATTTATTGCCACCATAATTGGAAGTGACACAACCTCCTACAGCCCCAAGTCAGTGTGGGCAAATCAGAGGTTTCCCCAATTCTTGAGGATGCTTGTGGACCATATGTATCCTTTTGATCCCACCAAACAACATGAAGCTGGCCACAGTTATTTCTGACTATGGGAGTGGAGTGAGCATGGTAGTATTTGTTTTGTATCAAATGTAATTACGGTACTAGGTGTGGAAGCAATGTATTACTGTTAGCCAAGGACAACAGAGAAGACTGGAAATGCCTCATCACGTAGGCAGTACTAACGGACTGTGTACAACAATTTTAAATTTGATAGAACATGTGGGTCTGCAGGACGTGAGTTATGGCCGACTTTTTTCCATCATAGGGACCTTATGTTTGCCCTCAATGGGGCATTGTCGATTGCCCAGGTTTGATTAATTGGCAAATTCTGAGGAATCCCAAAACTAAGCATATATAGTTGTGACCCATACTTGTTAAATAATAGTAGCCTTTTTTGTTTCTGTTTGCTAAAAACATCCATTATTAGCTGGGGTGCACACACCCCACTCTCTCAAATGCTTCTGAATAAGTCATAGACATAGTTGCACATAATTCACAAAGGGATCCGTACAACCGTATTATATGTTATTGATTATGTTTAACTGTCCATACATAAATATACCTGGTACACCTCATATTGTTCCAGGGCTGAATGTGTGATTGGTAAGAAAAAAGCCATAGATAAAGGGTTATTGTGAGGTTCAATGATAACACTTCTTTAAACACTGTCCAAGATGGCGCATATTCAACCACATCAGAGAGACTGGCAAGTCTGTGAAAATACATATTGTACCCCTGCATGTGATTTCCCATGTGATTTGTTGCTAATTCCAGGGAGGATATTTAATAATGCGGCAGAGGTAGGCAACCCTTCACAGTGAATACTGATTTGCATCCCCCAACCTTTAAGGAAACAAGGTAAGTCCATCATCTGTAGTAGACGATGCTGTAATTCCCAAGGGACATGCATGATGTGCTACATAACTTGATTGTGAGAAAGGGGTGCTGCACATATCACAGACCATCTTGTTGTGTGAAAAAGGCTGCTTTATTGAACCAGGTGCAGATCACAAACCTTTTTCTGGCAAACTGCCCTAAAAAAACTAACCCTTGCTAAACATCAAATTTAACTAACCAATGTCCAGCATCCCCACCTGTTGGAAAATGGGTTCTTGGTAGAGCAGGTAGGTACCTACACCTAGCAACAAGCCACTAACCTCCACGTAGGTACAGTTAGGTCTCAGTAAATTAATCCCAGCTCAACCCTTGGTAGCTTGGCAACGAGCGTCAAGGCTTAACTTAGGAGACAAAGGGGGTCATTCTGACCTTCGTCCACCAAGGTACCGCCGTCAGAACAGCGCACCGCGGTCGAAAGACCGCGGCGGTGATTCTGACATTTGCCCTGTGCTGGCGGGCGGCCGCCAAAAGACCGCCCGCCATCACAGGGCAAATCAACCTTCCCACTAGGATGCCGGCTCAGAATTGAGCCGGCGGAGTGGGAAGGTGCGACGGGTGCAGTTGCACCCGTCGCGTATTTCAGTGTCTGATGGGCAGACACTGAAATACTTTTTGGGGCCCTCTTACGGGGGCCCCTGCCGTGCCCATGCCATTGGCATGGGCACGGCAGGGGCCCCCAGGGGCCCCGCGGCACCCCCTACCGCCATCCTGTTCATGGCGGGAGAGCCGCCATGAACAGGATGGCGGTAGGGGGTGTCAGAATCCCCATGGCGGCGGAGCGCGCTCCGCCGCCATGGAGGATTCAGACGGGCAGCGGAAAGTCGGCGGTACACCGCCGACTTTCCGTTTCTGGCCGCGGCTGAACCGCCGCAGTCAGAATGCCCAGCGGTGCACCGCCAGCCTGTTGGCGGTGCTACTGCCGACCTCCGCCATGGCGGTAATTACCACCATGGTCAGAATGACCCCCAAAGTGTAAAGCATTCAAATATCACAAAACAGTATTCAAATAAAACACAGGAAACAGTTTAAAAATCCAAAACCAATTTATAAAAATAGTTTATATTTTTATCTTTAAAATGACACAAAAACGATTAAAATCGGTTCAGGGGAACCGGAGATATGAATTTTTAAAGAATTATGACTTTTCTAGCGCTTAGAAACAAAAAGCGCCAATCGGGTCATCTGGTTGCACCTCGACCGGGGCAAAGTCAAACTTTCAGGCCGACCGCGATGGAGCCCTGCTCGGCTACAGGTCGCGGGAGGCCTCGGTTAAAAAGTTACCTTCTGACTTAGTCTTTATTTTGAAGTTTTTCTTCACCGGGACGAACCTGCCAGTTGAATCCGACCTCCTGGAGCCCTTGTCCGGATACGCGATGTGGGTTTCCTCGGTGGAGACTTTTACCTTCGGACTTAGTCGTTTTTTCGAGATGAAAATCCTTCGACCGGGGTAAACCTGGATCTTGATCCGACGTCCATGGAGCCCTTCTCGGATACGATGGCTGGGAGGTCCCGGTCAACTTTTTACGTTCGGACTTAGTCTCTTTTTTGGATGTTTTTCTTTACCGGGACGAACCACAAAGTCAGGCCGGGTCGCGGTTGAGGCAAGCCGGCTAGAATTTCCGCGGCGGGTCGTCCCTCTCTGGAGCTTTTTTCCAAAAATTCTCAAATCTTTTCCAAACTTCTGGGGCTTCACCCAGATGTTCTTTTAAGGTTCTTTTGGGGTCCACAGCTCACCCCAAGGTTCCAGAAATTCTGTGATGGTCCTTGGGGGGTGCGGACTCCAACTCCCAGAATGCACCTGGCGCAAACTCCTTTTTGGCCACTGGACAGTGGTCAGCTGGTCGCTTTCTTCAGGAGTTGGTGCAGGGGACTCTGGTTAGCAATTTTTCACCTGTAGCAAACGGGGAGTCCCTCCTTGAACCAGTTGAAGCCAGGCAAAGTCCTTCTTGTGGTGAAGCCCAAGTGTGCAGCTGGTGCAGTCCTTCTGAGTGCAGGTTCCAGGTGCAGGCCAGGGGTCCAGCAGGGCAGTCCTTCTTCTTCTTTAGTTCCTTTCTTGTTGATTTCTGGAGGGGATCTGAGGTGTGGGTGCAGGTCTGCCAGTTTTATCCTTGCTCCTGGGTGAAAAGCAGGGGGGGCCTGATTCTTCAATCAGGGACAGGGTCGTCCCCCTGTGATGACCACTTCCTGGGAAGTGTGGCAAAAATCCATCCCAGAAGGCAACAGTCTCTAAAAATCCAACATGGATGAATCTGATTTTTGGAGGTTACATCTGGCTGAGCCCACCCACTGGTGTGGCTAAAAATCATAAACACACCCCTCTCCTGCCCTCTCCTAATCTAATCAAGGGGGCACCTAATTGTCTGGGGTTGCAGGATGTGGGGGTGTTGCTGGGTGCTCCAAATGTCCTTCTCTGCCTTTGAAGACCAGTTTGGCAGCCCTCCCCCTTCCTGCCTCACCATCTGCTGAGGGGAGATTCTCTCCCCCAAGCACATTCCTTTGTGTGAAGCTTGGCCACTTCACACCTCATCAAGGCAGCCTGGCAGAAGCTGCTGCAGGCTGGCCAATCAGAGCACAGCAGCAAAAACAATGCTGAGCTGAAATTGGCAACTTTTTAGGTAAAGTCTAAACTTTTTACCTGAACTAGTTATATTAAATCCAACAACTGGAAGTTGTAGGATTTATTACAACAATTAATTTGATACCAAATTCTTGGTATGCAACATTTAAGGAGACTTTAAAATTTAAAATAAAGTCTGCCCATTCTAGCCTATGAAGTCCATTTACTTCAATGAGGGAAAAACGAATTTGGCTGTTTTTACCTCACCAGGGCTTATAAATCGATTTTTATAAAGTCCCTGCTTATAGTTACATGGCACCCAGCCCTAGGGGCACATAGGGCACACCTTAGGGGTGACTTATATGTAAAAATAAGGTAGTTTAAGACTTTGGAAGTACCTTTAATTCCAAAGCCGAATTTGCATATAACTTTAATTTAAAAGCAGCCAGCAAGGCAGGCTTGCTTTTAAAATGACACTGGGCACCTCAGCAGTGCACCTAGGTGTGCACCACCTATGCTGTGGTCCCTAAACCTACATGCCCTACCATATACTAGGGACTTATAGGTAGGTTAACTTAGCCAATTATAATTAGCCTAATTTGCATATCCATTTTACACAGAGCACAGGCCCTGGGACTGGTTAGCAGTACCCAGGGCACCATCAAAGTCAAGAAAACACCAGCAAAAAGAGGAAAATGGGGTCAAAAAGTTATGGGGCCTCTGCAATCAGCCCTGTTTTCTCACACCACCCCTATACCCACCCCCAGAAACCCATCCTGCAACTATCTCATTTACCTGTAGTGCATCTCAAACTTTTTAACTTGATATTTATCCTACAGCCTATGATTAGATGTAGTAACCCCTAAGCAACCAAATGCCCTAAATGAACCTTGAACTAACAGCCTATCCTCTCTTTGGACCTGTTGACCAACTGGCAATTCCAACAAACCTCTGACACGTCTTGCAAAATGTTTGCGAACCATGCCTCTCTGAAAAAGAGAGCCTGCTCAATTTTTCTGCCCCCTCTAGCTTCTAGACTCTTTGTATACTTCCTCATCTTCTGACACTCAAAGTTCTAGACAAGACCTCTCTCACTTCCAGCAAGTAAAGGTACATGATGCCAACGAGTGTCAGATAAACCCTGTCACCAGGAAAAAACTATTTTTCTTCAAATTTTATATCAGAATACCAAATTCTGCCAAAACCACTCTCCCTACAAAAATGGACCATTTCCCAATTGAAATTCCTGTGTGCTCTCTAAATCATGGCAGGCTTGTTCGCTCCCCTCCAAGACCTCCTCGGGATAAACTCTGTCCATAAGGCAAAACAGCCAGACCACTTCACTTTTATTTGTAGCAATTTCTTTTTTTGACGCCTCATTAAAACCACACCCTTCTCCTTCACAAGATCATTCTATTCTAAGTGAATAATCAGCACATCTGGACACCTGCCGCCCCCCATCTTACCATCCATCCAAAGAATTCCCCCTTTTCCTTTCCAAATGATGGGAAACATGTTTTTACTCAGACCCAAAAGTTTCTCAAATTCTCTCTGATGAGATTCGACTTCCACCCACTGAACTGTGTTTGAAAACCAAACCAGTGCTGGCAAGATTCACTGCATTATGCCCAACACACCCACCCAAGCTACTAGGTATTGTTTCAGGTAACCTACTTCGTGCAACCAAGCCAGACCTCCCAACTACTCATCCTCTGAGAGACATCCTCCCACAGCACCCCCCTTTGACTTTTTCCTCCCACCAACTCTGAAACCTGGAAAGCACAAAAGAACATCCATGGCATAGGAGCCAAGACTAAGCAGCATTCTGACTCCTTACTACAGACCCCCTCCAATGCCCAAGATGCTGCCCAATAACTGCCGTGTGATAGGTGTTCTGGACTGCCCTCTGCTCCCCGGTTTTCTTGACCACCCTTCCAGCATCCTGCATCCCAGCTCACCTGTGATAGGAGTTCCCATGAACACCACTCCTGCTATTTTGCCTGTGATCATGATCCGAGATAGGCCTTTACCTAATAAAACAAGTATAAACTGAATCACATTATCAGCACACAACCAACCTTCCCCCTATGCTGCACTCTTGAAGGCAAAAACTCCAACAATGACTGATCATATGCTATCCTTGGGGACCCTACCACCAGCTGAACCATCTTGTATTGCTTACCAACCATAACTTCTCTGGCATGGGTGTCGGGAGTTTGGCGGCATCCTTTGCTAACCCACGGAATCTCTCCCACTGTCAACAAGACAAAGCATCCAGAATGTCATTGTCCAAACCTGCCACGTGGTGTGCTCTAAAAAGAAATATCATGAAGCACGCAACCCAGGACATACATGAACAGTAGCTTCAGAACCTTTGCATCCCTGGCTGACTGCCTGTTAACCACCTCCACTGTGGACATGTGATCAATTCTGAATAGCACCCTCCTATCCACCAACTCTGCTTCCCACAAGGTCACTGATACAACCAGAAGGAACAACTCCAAAAAGGCAATAATCCTGCCACTGTTGGCCCACTGTTCCTGCCACTGCTCTGCACACCTGCCTTCCAAAAAAGTTCAAAACCCACTCCCCCTGCCACATCAGAAAATATCTGCCCATCCCATTGCAGATCATCCCACTCCGTTAGTGGGATCACATTTAAAGAATGGAAGAAAAAACACGACATACGTAGGTCCTCTTTGACCCGTCCTGAGAGCCTTTTATGATGACGGGGTAATGAGAAGCCTGATAGGGCCAGCCAAGTCTTCTGCAAAAGGTCCTCCCTGCCCTCACTACCCTACATGCAAAGTTCAGGTGACACAACAGTACTTGTACTTACTTCACGTTCACCTTCTCTCACACGAGCATGCAGTTCCAACAGCCGTAACATTTTATCTTTCTTCTCTTGTGGCAACCTCACCAATGTGTGACCAGAGTCAATATCTATGCCCAGAAAGGATAGAACTCAATGTGGATCCACTGTTTTTTTCAGGCGCCAAAGGCACTTCCAGGTCACCCATGAGCTCTTGGAACCTTGCCAGTGATGATTGGCAATCCGCCAAGCCAGGTGCCCCCACAAAAAATATATCACTAGAGTTATGTGTTACTAACTGATGGCCCATCTGCAATGTAAGGAGCCCCTGCAAAAAGGAACTTGAGTATATTCAAACAAGGCACATGATATATAGCATCCCATAGGTAATGCCGTATTCATATACCAGCATCCTTCAAATTGTATACCCAAGAGCTGAAAGTCTTTGAGATGCAATGGAAGAAGCTGAAAAGCTGACTTCACGCCACACTTTTCCATTAGTGTCCCTGGGCCTGCTGCCACTACCAGTGATATGGCCACATCAATGGAAAAATATGATATCAAAATCACCGCTTCTGCAATGAAATCAATGGCAATGACAAATGCTGAATCAAACAAAATTGACTCTGCACCCTGATTGGAGAAACTATCAATTCCTCCATCGACCAATCATGAAAGGGGTCCTCCATCCTGCCTTCAACAATTTCCTTCACCAATTTGTCCTGGGCTACCCTCTTGTGTTCTCTTGCAGACCTTAAGTTATCTGCTTACCTCCACACCCATGGGCCCTGGTAACCCAAATGAAAGCCTCATTTGAATCCCTCATTGTGAATCTTCGCTTCCTCCTGATTCCCATAGAAACCCAGTCAGTATTCCAACCTCTCAAGCTCAACTGGAGTATGAGCTGACTGTGCATGGGTAAGAACATGGCGGCATAGTTTGAGCCACTGCCAGTAAACGGGAATTAATATACAATAGCAGCAAGCATGGCGTATGTCTCTATGTGGATTTAAAAGTGCTTGCACAGTTGGGAAATCAGTTTGTACTTTGCGCAGCTGTGAAATGTACTGTTGTACCAGTTGCCATTTGTGGACAAGAAAAATAGTGTCCCTCACAACCCCTGGTGATAGGGGTTTTACTGACACATGACCTAAAGTTTTTGTCTGTGTGTATAGATGACAGAATAGGTTTAACAGGTATCTGTACTCCTGTATCTAACTCCACTAGTAGCTAGGGACGAGTAATTGTTTATTGCTTAAAAAGAAACGGTCCCCTGAACAGGACACGATGAGTTATCAAAATGGTTGTCCTTTCACCTTTTAGGAAAGAAGTACTCTAACAGCAACCTCATCTGTTAAGTGACCCTCTCACATATACCTCATGTTCAAAACGTATGAGGTAAGATGGCAATGAGCAGTAAGGAAAGCACAGTAAAACTTGGATAACAACCAAAAAAACGATCTGAGTGTCATGATTGTAGTCTATGCCTCTTTATATACATACCATCAGAACAAAGTCAAGGAAGATTAATTTCCATTGAGTGGTAGCTCGATCAGGATAACACTCCGTGGGCACCTGAAACCTTTGACATAGAAGTTACACATGCCCGAAAGGTGAGACATTGAGCATTGTACCCTAGTGTGGAACTGGGAGTAGCGGAGTAGTGACTGTGCCTTCCTTCATTTCAGACTGCACCCTTTTGAAATAGTGGTGTTCCCTCCCTTAGTGCCGCTGACTGATATATGATCCTATATATGTGCCATCCTGTTTATTAGAGAAATATAGATTCCTCTGGCACTTCACTGTTTGCATGAAGGCCCATCTTAAGGAATTCTTTGTCTCATCAATTAGTGAGTGGTTAATACTACTCACCTGAATAGATGGGGTGCGTTGGATCAGGTCAAATTGGACCAAGACAAGAGTGGGGAGTGAGTATGATGGGTTGTTGTTCAATGAGGGTGAAGTAAGAAGTTGCGTACCTGTGAGGGAAATTACAAGTCCTAGAGGAAAAGTTTATAATGGTGATGATGGATGAAAGATTAGAGGGAAGTCTGATCCGAATATGCATAATAACAGAGTGGATAACATTGTAGATTTCTCTTTATAGAACAGTTCCATTGCAGTGATAGATGCACTGAGATTTGACCATGGCCCTCATTATAACATTGGCGGTATATACTGCCTACCGCCGTGGTGGCGGATGCCAAAAGACTGTCGCCGTGGCTACCAGCCGTCCATCAAATTAAGGCCACAACCAGATTTATGCCAGAAGGATGGCGGAAATCCAGCTGTGGCCATGCCGTCAGATGGCGGTAAGGTGGTGCTCCTGCCTGCAGCAACGCCACGCCAGTAGACTGCCACAGACCGTATCATGACACATGATACGGCCTGGTGGTGTTATGTTGGCGGACGCTGCTGCTTGCCCATCTCCTGCTGGAGGACCCACTGACTACAGGTAAGTCGGGTGCTCCGACAGGGGAAGGGGCTGGTGGGTGTGTGGGTGTGTGTGTTTATGTCTGTGCGTGCGTGAATGTGGGTGTATGCTGTGTGTTGTGTGTGTGCATGTATGGGTGTGTGAGTGCATGTATGTTGTGTTGGCAGTAATTTTCTCCATTTTACCGCAGTCCACCAGGGTTGTAATGAGGGCCTATATGTGTTGTGAAAGATATGTTTTAATCATTTTTATGCAACAATCAGATTTCTGCAACAATTCATGACATTTGTTATATGTGTGTTTTTTAGATATTGAACATTGGTGGGAGATAATTTTTCATTTTGTTCTCAAGAAGGTGGCAATATTCTGTAAAGTCCACTGAAACGCTATGATAACATAGATGACTATTGTTTTGAAACATCATGTATCTTTTTAAATGATTTGAGCAGATCTGCCATATAGACATATGGTTGTTGTTGTTTTTTCTCTTGCGTTTCATCCTCCTTCTCCTGCTTCATCCACTTCTCCTGTGCCTCGTTCTCCTTCTCCTACTTCTCTTGCATCTCCTGCACCTTGTTCTCTTTCTGAGGTTCCGTCCGCATCCTGTCCACTGAATCTTAAATCCCATAGAAGATGATGGGATTTAGATTTCAGCGGGTGAGTTATCCATTAACGGTGTGACGGAACAACCCTTCTGTCAAAATCTAAATCAGGCCCTTAGTTCTGTAAATTAAAGAAAATATTCCAAACAATAAATCACCGCCTAAAAGTAATATATATATATATTATACTTCTAAGCAACTCTATGCTTAGATTTTATGGATATCCCACATAGTAAAATTTCTCAAAAATGTAATTAGTCAATTACATGTGTAAATTAATCCCAAGTATATTTTACCTTTTTGATTAGTCCTATTGTATTCAATGTACACTGCATACATATAGAAAGGAGATTCATATCCCTCTTCTTCCATTATTGGACTGAGTCATAGTTAAACACATCTTGGACCATCCCACAGTAGCATTTTATTTTCACATCATTCTGTCAAATTACATTTGCCCCTTTGCTTTTTATGGAATGACAGAGAATTGATTTATATCTGAAAAACAGACTCTGCCAACACATATTTAATTCTCTATCTTATACATTGATTATACGTTTAAATGTCTTTGTTTTGCACTTCAGCTCTCACTTTTCATTTGCTTTCGTTGTTGATGGACTAGGAGACATGAGTAAAAAGCTGGTCCGCCTTTTACCCAGCATGCTGTGAGGATTCTAGTGGCATCCACATATGGACTAGAAAAGCTGCAGTTTGTACTATGCAGCTTACCATTGGCCTCAAAGGAGAATACAATTCCTTGAAAGCTGAAGTTGCAGTATGTACTTAAAAATTTCCTCAGAGCAGAATTCAATAGAGATGGAAGATTACAGTTGAACTTTAGTACTGACAGATTTCCTCCCAGAAGATAGAGTACTGCAGTTTTACTAAAAGGAAGGCAGGTATGCTTGCATAAAATGATAATGTGGGGGAGAGTGATCTGGATCTATGCTGAACAGTCTCTTATTAAAAGATTAATGCTGAAGGAGGGCAAAAGAGGGCATACTATGAAGAGAAAAGTAGCAAATTATGATTGTTGTAGCTCTTCCTGGGTGACCACTTAATGGTTCATCCAGCTCAACTTTTTTCCTGCATACTGTTATTTGCAAACATTTATTAATAACTGTACAACATAATAGCAGAACCAGAGCAAAAATAAAATGAATCTGCCCTTCTTCCATTGATCATACATAGTCTTTGGAAGAGTAAATTATGCAGCCACTCTATTTATTCTGTATGGATTCAAAACTATACATGCTCCATAAAAAACAAAGTCACAAGTGCATAATGACAAAGTTGGTATCTTGAGAAAATGCATGCAGAACTGCCCCTCATTTAGCTTCAGGTTTTCTACAGCCTCAGGTATGTTTTGGAAAGTTGATATGTCACTTTACAGTCTAGAGACCTCATAGAAGACTAACATGGAGATGAGAAGCTGTTGCACTGTACTGCAAAGAATTGTCCTCAGAGGAAAATACAAGGGTGCTTGAAAGCTAAAGTTGCATTATACTCCAAATAGGGGTCCTCAAGGAAAAGTGCAATAGAAATGGAAACCTGCAGTTGCACTATACTGCTGCTGGGACGCTGCAATTGCACTATACTATCAACAGATGACCTCACAGAAGAATACCATACAAATGGAGATGGAAACCTGCAGTTGTGCTATACTACCAACAGAAGTCCTGACAGAAGAGTGCAATGGAGGTGGAAAGCTTTCTGCACTATACTAACAACCAAAGTTTTCACGGAAGAGTACAATTGTGTACTGGTGATGTAGCTTGAGGACCAGGACTGTCATATATAATGTTAAAGATTTAATTGAAAATAGCTCCAAAAAGCCTAAAGTGCCACTTGTTGTTCTTTAGTCTTGCAAGACCATGTGAAAGTCACAAGTTCAAACTGACCGAGATGGAGCATGGGGTGGACACTGGGAACAGGTGAGTCACTGCGAAAAAGTTACCTTCTGAAGTCCAGTGCGAAGAGTTCCATTCACAATGGGGGAGGACACGAGGAGCAGGGGAAGCAAGCAGTGCAGAATGGTCATTGCTGCAGCACGAAGAGCAGGTGTGGCATCCCAGATAATCATTGCTGTAGTGTGAAGATGGTCATTGGTGGAGATTCGTATTTCTGGTCACAATGGGCTGTCGATGCTGTAGTGCGAAATGCAGATATTGCGTTGCCGGTTGTCACTGGTGGTCACTGTAGCACATAGAGTCTGGTTCACCAGAGCTTCATGTTGGCCATCAGTGTGGGTGGCAAGATTTTAGTGGGGATGGGCCGGTTTATGGTCGCAAAGAGCCCAAACTTAAGGATTTCTCATTTTCTTTCAGGGCGAGCTCACCTGATGCCACACCAAGGGTCCAGGACCGGAGAGGCGCCTCGTGGGGATCAGGGACTCACTCCAGCGAGGGCTACAGGACTGTGGTGGAGCAGGTCAGCTGGGCAGTTACAGAGGCCTCTGGAGCTTGTTGTTGTTTACGTCAGGAGGACAGGTAACTAGCTGTTGGAGTGACACAGGTAGCCTGGGATGAAGGCCCATGTCCAATCTTCCTTCTCTGACAGCAAGGCAGACCTCAGGCAGCAGGGCAGTCCTTCTTCTGTAGTGTCTACAGGCCTAGGAGTGCACTGAAGTCTGTGATACCTTGTTTCGTACTAGGCATTAGCTTTGAAGTGGGAGAAACTTCTTGAGTTTTCACTGATATTTAGGTGTCTAGAATTTACTACTTCCCTATCCTGGCCTCAGAATGTCTGGAGTCGCAATGGCTTAGTGTGAAGTCATTTGTGTGTGTGCTGAAGCAGGGACTTTGAAGTGCAAATGTGACAGGTGACAGCTCCGCCCCTCTCATCAAGTCAGGATGGCCCATCCTGCCAAACCCCCAGTCCCCATATTGTGTGGGTGTTTGGGAGGAATACACAAGGCCAACTACCAATTACACATATAGTCATGTGACCCAGGAAATTGGCTGCAGGCAGCAAATGGTTAGAACAAGAATATGGCAAATTTCTAAAAGTGGCATTTTCAGAAATGTGACTTAAAATCCAACTTTACCATTAAAACGGATTTTAAATTACAATTCCTTAGATACCAAACATGACCTTTATTTCTGTTCCCAAACAAAGTTATTGCTTAGTAAATTTAATAAGGTAACCCAATGTTATCCTATGGGAGAGGGAGGCCTTGAAATTGTGAAAAACGTGTTTGAGAATTTTCACTACCAGGACAAGTAAAATTGAAAAGGGCATGTCCACATTTTTAAATAGAATGCATCCTGATCTATTGGCCTTTTATGGTCTTACCCTAGGGGTAACATATGGATTAAAAAGGATGGTTTAGGCCTGGCAAAAGGTTTGCTCTGCCAGCTCGAAATGCAAATTTGAAAATATGTACAGGCTGCAATGGCAGACATGTTTACAAAGGCTACTTAAGTGAATAGCACCATAAGTCCTTTAGGCCAAATATAACTGCTGAATTTCTATGGTTTTGTGTGTGTAAAATCTGAACCTAACTATAACATCCCTGTAACTTTTGTTTTTTTAGTGAATTTCCAAGGTTTTTTAATTTTATTTCCTAACTATAATATTTCAGTAGCCTCTGTGTGTGTGTGTATATATATATATATATATATATATATATATATATATATATATATGTGTGTACATATATGTGTGTATATACATGTACACATATATATATATGTGTGTATGTGTATATATATGCTTGTATATCAATATTAAGGCCATTATTATGTGTATATGTGTATATAAATATGTATGTAAGTATGTGTGTGTATATGTATATACATGTATGTGGGTATATACATATACATATATATATATATATATATATATATATATATATATATATATATATATAATTAATCCACAACAGATGGAACAATATCCAACAGACAGCTGCACTAATCCCTTGATCGTATCCAAATCTTGAAGGCAAAGCAAAGTTCAAAGATCGAAGCTGAATTTCTTCAGTTTTTATTCCATGTAATAATGTCACAGTTTCCTGCACAGAATGTCAACGCGTTTCGGCAAACGCCTTCTACTGGCCTAACTTGGCCAACAAAAAACGGCATCTTATATACATAATTAAAAAAGAAAGAAACCCATCATTTGTTTCCATTTCGTGCTGGTGCAAACTTATGGTGCGGCCATCTTTTAACGTGCAAATGAATCAAAAAAACCTACATGTTGAAGGCAAAACATTACCTTACCAGTATTCACATGTAATATTATTGTCACATGTAATCTTCACAAGCACCATCAATTATCATAATAAATGCCAACAATATAATAAACTGAAGGCCATTAATTTTCAACTAATTGATTTTGCTACCCCACAAAGAAAAAAACTCCGCCAAAAGGCATATCTTGGTTAGCCCAATGCCATGTCATAGTTAAGTTATTTAGAAAAATATATATTGTTACATATTTTGAGCCAATATTCTCAATTATTTCGACCATTTTTTTATGTTTTTTTAAATATTTCTAAAAAATTCTTCTTCTTCATTGATTATGTTTTTAAATACTTATAAATATTTTCAAATATTATTAAATATTTTTAAATGCTTCTAAATAATTTAAATTCTTAATAAATACATTCATAACAACTCAATAGTCATTGTCCTATAATTCAGTATTCAAAATAACATATATCATTATTCAAATCGCAAAATGTATACAATCATTATTATTTTCTAAAATCGTAATTTATAAATAATAATAATCAAATGTCAAAATGCCATAAATATTTATAAATGATCTGGCTATCTTACTAAACCAAGCTAGGGATTTTCGACGTGGAGCCTTTTCAGACGAATATATCATGCATTCTAATTCATGTGCGAGAGCATGTTATCCTTTGAATCCTAGATTTACCCTCCTCATTCTAAGTGTTTAATATTTCTAACACATGCAGATTAATTATATTATGAAAGGCATGATAAAATGATTTTTAATCCTTCATTCACAATTACTTTATGCATGTCATAAGGACAAAAGGGCCACTAAATAAAGTGCAAAATGCTGACCATCAAAACCACTTGTATATAAATCATATAAATATCACATGTTGAAAACAGTGATGGAAAATTCATCTCTTAACCTACTATCTTATGAATATAAAAGGAAGGAGCAAATCAAAATAAAAAAAACAAAAAACTAAAATAAACACATATTATCTTGTGTATCTCAAGGCAACATCAAATATTAAAATCACCACTTGGTATTGGCAAATCTAGATATTATATTGTCCACAGAATTCAATAGAGGCCAATTATTACCTCACTCAATGCCATTTTCCACTATATTGTGATTGACATGCACTTCTCATGACATATCATAAATGGACATGTAATTCTGCATCAAGATTATACCCCCAAGGCGACTCAGAACCCAGTAATAAAATCATCTTAGATTCCATTTGTCTAAATTCAGATGTTCTATCACCCGCCCTAGGGTTACTTTTGATGAATTTTATTCCATAGAATATTAATGTACTGAGATCGCCATTGTGTATATCCCAAAAATGTTTAGCCGAAGGATAAGTTCTATCATGATTTTTAAAGGCTCTAAAAATTGTAAAAATCTGATCTTCAACTTGTGGATGGTACTGCCAACTTATTTTTTGCGACATCCACATTCAACAACATAAACCACATATTCAGTGTCACATGTAATGTGGTCCTTGATGTTACAATGGCGTCCATCAAATGTTTGATAATCTTGCCTATTGTGTGCGTAATTACATGCCTTACAATGGCCACATTTCCAAAACCCCAAACGTTTTTAGCTCGGCCAAGATGTATTATCTTTTGTGGAAAAGAAACTTTTAGTTAGATGATCTCCTAATGAGCGAGCCTTACGATAGGTAACGGAAGGATTTTGGCCAATAATATCCCTGATATTTAGATCATTCTGTAGAATATGCCAATTTTTTTGTAGTATGGTTCTCAATGAACCATGTTGTTGGTTATATTCCAAAAATATTCTAGGAGGAGATTGTTTTATCTCATTAGTTATGGGTGTGTTCTTAAAGAGAAACTGATCCCTGCTTTTCTTTTTGACTCTGTTCTGTGCATCCACCAAGATTTTAAGGGGATATCCTCTACTTAAAAATCTTTCTGTCATTGTCATGATTTCCATGTCATATCTAGTCTCATCAGAGCATATTCTGCGAGCCCGCAGAAACTGACTATAAGGTATGCTCCACTTCAATGTCGTAGGATGTCCACTATTGGCATGCAGAATGGAATTGCACGCCGTGGGTTTGCGAAAGATGGTGGTCTCTAATCGATAATTTTTCACTTCTAGTAGGACATCTAAAAATTCAATTGTTACTCTGCTGAAAGTGGTCTCTAGATGGATATTAAATTCATTGTCATTCAGTACATTTACATAATCTAAAAGTGATTGATCCGGACCATCCCAGAGAATAAAAAGATCGTCGATATATCCCACCCACAATACAACTTTGTCCATGTAGATATTATTACCCTTAGACCATGCCACCTCTTTCTCCCACCAACCCATATACAGATTGGCATATATATATTCACTTAAAAAAAAAAAAAAGGTCACAGGGACTTTACAGTTAGGTTAACATTTTACTCCCACAAAACCATAGAAATTCAGCAGTTATAGTTATGGTTATCTAATGTAACTATAACCTGTGCCCTAAGGTAACTATAATCCACACCTCCACCATGCACCGTTTTGTCTTCAATAATTTTATTGCAATTCTACTAGATATTATCAGTGATATTATCAAAGATGCCATGAGTGATGTAATATGTGGGGTAATTAGCAGTGCATGGGGAACCCCCTTAGCATCCAACCATGCATGGCCCTTGGCAAGGCACAGGGGGGTTGGCCAGGACCTTCATCCAAACACCAGTAAGCAGCCAACGTCGCACCACACATAGTCCTGCGGAAGAAACAAAAATGGGGCTAGGCAGCCTAGGAATACCATGACCCCTTAGTCTTGGTGCTGGGGTTCCTCTGGTACCGCGTCAGGGCAAAAAAGCATTTTAAAAAAATGGTGCAGTATCTTGGCAGATTTACTAATCTGTGGCTGTCTCCCATGCTTGTTTTCAGTTAAACCCTCAGATGGACCCGGTGTCAGGGGCAGATTGATATATTAAAGTATGGAAGGGGGCATGGGGCCCCCTCTTAGGGATCTTTTGAGCCCCAGGGACCACCACCTTGCCAGGGCTTTATGGTAACATCGGAGGGTGTCAGCATGGACCCCTCCAATGGGTCTTTCAAGCCCTAGGGACCACCATCTCCCCGAGGCTAAATGAATAAACATGCTGGGGGCTGGGTGGACCTCCTGGGCCCCAGGATCACCACCTCCCTGAGGCCAAATACGTAATTAATACTGGAAAGGAGGCCTCGCCCTGGGCTGATTTTGGCCTCAGGGACCCCATCCCCAGGGGCCTGGCTATTATTAAAAGGGGGAGAGGAGGTTATGAGGCTCTCTTTTGTGGGCCAATTTCAGTCCTTGGGACTCCATCCCCTGGGGCCTGGCCACTTGTGCCTGGGTGTCCTGGCCCTACCTAGGGCACCCAGTGTGATTTTTATGGGACCTGTACGTGGATCATGAAGGCCGCCGTTATCCATCCAGTTCCCCATCTTGTTCAGGAGCTGTCATTGCTCCCGCATGCAGGGAGCTGCTAGAAATGCATCTCCTGGTGTGCAAAAGTAATGTTTCATTTGTTTCCCTTCCTGCATGGCAGTGGGCAGTAAAACAGATGAAAACTCTGGTTCCTGTGAGTAGGAGCAGTTTTACAGCTCCTGCTTGCTAGAAGCAGAGTTAGTGTGTGCTCTGACTTGGCAGGAACTGTCACAGCTGCTGCCAAGCAAAAGCAAACAGCTATCTCCTGATGGTGGACTCCTCCGGAGATAACAGGAGCTGGCCCTGGGGAGTGGCGGTCCCTATGGCCATTAAGGGCTCCAGGAGGGGGGCCGTAAGGCCCTCCTCCTTTAATTGGCACTAGCTGGCCCCAGGGCCATATATGGCCTGGGTGGGGGGCAAGCAGCCCTTTCCCAGTTTTAAAAATGTTGTTTGGCCCCAGGAATGTGGTGGTCCATGGGGCCCGCAAGGTCTGTGTGGCCCCCAGCATGTTTATTAATTTAGCCCCGAGGAGGTAGTGGTCCCCAGGCATGTTAAAGCCCCAAGAGGAGGCGGTCTGCACCTCAGACAGGGAAAGAGATAAAAGTTTTGCTCCCGCATGCAGGGAGCTGATTTAACAGCAGTTAATTTTATGTGGGAGCAATTTCGTCTCACACAGTAGGTGAGGAGCTGGCTGGAACTGCGGGCCTTGAGGCTCCCCTGTGGTCCCTGAGTAGTGTTCTGAGTAAAACGCTTGAGGACATTGGCAAGGTCTCAGACACACAAGATCACTGGAGACGTTTCCACAGCATCCTTTAGCAGCTGTAGTGTTGGAGATGCATTATACATATTCCCATCGAGGTAACACTTACTACTAGTTGTAGATAGTACTCTAGCTGGTTTGACATTCTGCACAAAATAGTGGCCTCTTCTTGGATAAATATGCGGGGCAGGATTCATTCTGGCATTTCACAGAAATTAAACCTCAATGGGAAGCACTTAAGATATAAACAAAGCAGGTGCCCAACTTGAAGTTTCACTTCTGTGTAATACTAATCATTCCAGTTTCTTGTGTATGGTCAAGGCAAAGCAAGTGTGTTTTCTCTGCATTTCCACATGAAAAGTTATCTTTGTCCCTGTAACCTTTCTACAAAGATTATATATAGGTATATTCACTTAAGAAACCAAAGGTTATGGGGACGTTATAGCTAGACTCCCATTTTAAACCTAGAAAACCATAGACATTCAGGTGTTATAGTTAGAGTTATCTCAAGTAAGTATAACTCGTACCCTAAGGTAACTATACCTCGCGGCCCCGCCATGTATAGTTTTTTCGACAAATATTACATTGATATTAAGAATGATGTTAGCACAGATGTCATGAGTGCCGTATTTTGTGGGGAAATAAGCAGTGCAAGGTGAAGGCGCGAGCATGAGTTATAGTTACCTTATGCAACGAGTTGTGGTTACTTGAGATAACCATAACTATAACAGGTGATTTTCTATCACTTTATACATTTAACTGTGAGCCTAACTATAACGTCCCAGTAACCTTTCTTTTTTTAAATGAATTTCTATGTTTTTTTAAGTCTATTTCCTAATTATAATGTCCTTGTAGCCTTTGTTTTTTTCAGTGAATGTCTATGTTTTTTTTTTAACGTAAAGTAATTTTCATTTCTATACTTTAAACCAACCTCTGCCAGTCTTTGAGGCCAACTCCCTATAATCACACAGCCTTGCACCATGCATGGCCAAAGGCCATGCACAGTGAGTTTGGCGGCAGGGCCTGGCATGAGGCCAGTCCTTGTGGGCAACCTCCTTAATCAACCAACCCCACACAGCACACTGCCATTGGCCATGCACTGTGGGAGCTCGCCACAGGTCTGTGAGGACCCCTCACCAGGCTGATTTCAGCCCCAGGACCCCATTCCACCGCCCTCCTACACCTCTGCACGTAGCCCCAGGGACCACCACCTTCAAAACAGACCCTTTTTCTTTTTTTCCTCAAATTTGTCCCCGGGAGGTGGCGGTAGGGCTGAGTGCCCCCCCCCCCTCATTTGATTTGATAAGATCCCTAGTGAGTTAACAGTCTCCAGGGCTGCGGCTGGGCCAGGAACCCCCACTTTTAATTTTATTAGAGCCCTAGGGAGGTGGTGGCCCCTGGCACCATGGAGGGACCAGAGGGCTCCCCAGCATTATTTTCTGGCTTTAAAACCACACATTATTTGCCATTCCATTGGTTTTATTCTGCATAGATTTACCACCTGCACTCAGCAGGTGGTAAATATATGTGGGGCCAGTGGGCAGGAGGGAAGTGGAAGTTTTTTTTCTAGGAGATGGAATTATTCTATGCTTCCCTCACTTGGAAAAAACTTAATAAGACATGAATGCAATGTTTGTGGTTTGTTTTATCAGTGGTAGAAAATCTAGTCAGTTTCTTCCACACCTGGAAAAACTGGGAGACAGATTTACTAACATTTAGCACATCGCAACGCTGCAAACACAACTTGCTGCGCTGCATCAAAAGGAGAGGACAGGAATGCAGCTTAGCTACTAAAAATGGCCCATTCCTGCTCTCTCACTATGGTGCAAGGCTGCCTGCATTACAGCCAGGATTGTTTTTGTGCAAGAAGAGAAATCCTTCCTGCACAAAAACAATTCTCCACGGCCCTTTCCTCTATGTGTGCTGCATAATGAAATACATAGAAAGGGAACAATCCTATGAGAAATTACAATATTTCTTCTAGTTATACCTCCCCTGGGAAGGCAAACCATTTTGAGCTTTTCCAGGTATACTAGTGTCAATAAATCTGGGAGTGCGCCAAATACGATGGATGGATGTGTGGGAACACCCACACTTTACCCATGGAATGTCTTCCCAGGGCAGGATAAGACAAGGCAGCCACTTGTGCTGCTTTGTGTCACTCTAAATATACTGTGCCACACAGAATGCCTGGAGGAGTAAATATCATTTGAGGGCTTGTGTTGCCCTTGCATCACTTTCCATTTCCAAGGGCAATGCAAGGGCAATGTAAGCCCTTGATAAATCTGGGCTTTGTGTGGAAAAGCCTAACAACTAGTAATCTGGCAATACTAAATTAACCCAAGATAGTATGTATTAATTTACTTTCGCCTGACCGTAATAGGGCTCATAGTGTTTACGCATGTTGCATGTGTTCCAGGAGTGCAACCATAAAGATGTATGGCTACTGCAAGGGATTTCAGTTAGTAATTATTCCAAATGTTAAAACCGACAAAGAAGCCCACCCACAACAGCTGGACTTAATGTCGGTTTGGCATGAAAAATAAGGAGAATTGACCTAAACGTGACATACACTCTAGGCACAATGCTCGGTCCTTAAAGCAGACATTATGATAAAGATACGAGTTGCATTAGCCTGAGAACTATATAGCAGTCATGTGAATTGATTGTTCTGTTGAGTAATTGAATATGATGCATTTTCATTAACCGGCTATTAATAATTATGATTAAAGTCCCCATTAGCAAGCCATAAAGTATTGAATTATGCCAATTATGCAGTATAGAATACTTTCTGTGTTTCTATCAAAACATAGAAGTATACGAATATATTACGTTTTGGGTGTTTCCATATTTTTGCATTATTTTACAAACCGATACTAACAGGCAACTACCAAATGACGAAAGTAGCCTTAATGATCGTCTAATTTTAAATTATGCCCCGTACCTTATATTCGCCTCATTTAAAGCACCACGATAATGGATTTTAGGCTGCTAATATGTAGTATACACAGTAATACAGAAAGCAAAAAAGTGAAAATTGATGTGGTAAACATTGTGCCAAATTTCAATTCTCATCTCTCTGCTTTCGGTTCTAAAACCCTTTGAAATCCAGTGTTGTAAAATATCAATACATTCCGGCATTACCACTGTCTTCTGTACTGTATTGCAAATGTGAACGTCAGTACATTTTGTATGATGTAAGATCTTTAGGGGCATATTTATACTCTGTTTGCGCCAAATGTGCGTCAAAATTTTTGGGGGACAATCGGCGCAAACCCTGCCCCATATTTATACTTTGACGCCCGACCCCACGGGCGTCAAAATTCCACCATGTGCGTCATTTTTTGGAAGGGGGAACCAGCCTTGCGTTAATTATATGCAAGGTAGGCGTTCCCTTCCAAAAAATGACTTTAAGGCCTGTGCCCCTTATTTATACTCTGGCGTCATTTTGACGCACAGGAGGGGGTGGGCCTTAAAAAACGGCGCACAGCCTGATGTGCGCCGTTTTTTAACGCCTGGGTCAGGGCAGGCGTTAAGGGACCTGTGGGCTCGGAAGGAGCCCAGAGGTGCCCTCCCCTGCCCCCAGGGACACCCCCTGCCACCCTTGCCCACCCCAGGAGGACACCCAAGGATGGAGGGAACCATCCCAGGGAAGTAAAGGTAAGTTCGGGTAAGTATTTTTGTCCGATTTTTTTTGTGGCATAGGGGGGCCTGATTTGGGCCCCCCTACATGCCACTATGCCCAATGACCATGCCCAGGGGACAAAAGTCCCCTGGGCATGGCCATTGGGCAAGGGGGCATGACTCCTGTCTTTGCTAAGACAGGAGTCATGTCAATGGAGGTTGGGCATAAAAAAAAATTGCGCAAATCCGGTTTGAGGCCTGAATTTTGCCTCACACCTGACTTGCACCATTTTTTGACGCACAACCCCCATTTTCCCATACGCCGGCGCTGCCTGGTGTGAGTCATTTTTTTTAACGCACACCAGTCCGCAGCGCCGGCTAACGTCATTCCATTAATAAGGCGCCCGCATGGTATGTTGGAATGGCGTCAGCCGGCGGTAAAAATTTTGACGCACAACTGCGTTGGCGCAGTTGTGCGTCAAAAAGTATAAATATGGGCCTTAATGTATCAAAGGATGTTCTATGTTGGGTTTTTGCAAAACATTTCTCGGCAGTGAGATCTTTCTTTGCAAGAGCGCTCCACTGGCAAGTCTTTATCTGCTGTTCACTTGCCTTCCATTGACTGGCGAAGCAGGGGTGCCATGGGCCGGAAAATGTGCTCCTGATCCCTCTTTGAGTAGTGAAATATAGTCATAATTTGGGTGAATGGGCTCCCCACAGATCTATTGCCCCCTGTGCCTCTGCATATTCTGCACCGACGACGGTCATGCATATACATAGAAGTCCTGTCACGGTGCACTTCGGAAGGGTCACAGAGATCGACGGTACGTTCTGGCTGCTTCCCTCTGGAGAATCTCTCATATCTGCTTCAGTTGGGGGCTGCAGATGCCCATGCATAGACTTCAACAATGTGGCTGAGGGTCATACTGTAGACATTGGTGCATCCTCTCTAAGATGGAGTGAACATCCCGAAACTGCACCTAGCACTTGTAGGAACCTTCAGGTAAACAAACATAAAACTACAGGTTTAGGGATATCCAATCCATCAATCAATCAAACTGTACTTATAAATTGCGGCTTATCACCCACAAGGATATCCAGGTGCTGGGCTGAGGGTCTCCATTGAAGAGCCAGGTCTTGAGTTCCTTCCTGAAGACTGCCAATGCGGGTGCTGTTCGAAGATGAAGGGAACGGCGTTCTGTGATTTGGTGGAAAGGTGGGAGAAGGATTGGTCTCTGGTGCGGCAGATGCGTGGTGTCTGTGTGAGGGCAAGGTGAGCAGAGCGGAGGTTCCTGGATGTTTGGTGGAAGTTGAGGTTGTGATTCATGTATGTCAGTCTTTGGTCGTGGAGGACTTTGTAGCTATAGGTCTGGAGCTTGAAGTGGTATCTCTTCTGAATGGGGAGCCAGTGGAGGTCTCTCAGGTGCTGGGAGATGTGGGTGCTTTTGGGCAAGTTGAAGATCAGTCTGGCTGCTGCATTCTGGATCATTTGGAGTCTTCTCATGAGTTCTCTGGAAGTGACAGCATAAAGTGCATTGCTTAGTCAAGACGGATGGAGACGAGGGCCTGCATTGCTATTTTCCTGGTGCTGGTGGGTAGCCACTTAAAAGTTCTGCAGAGCATGCAGAGCAGGCTGAGGCGACGGTGTGGACCTGATGTCCCATGGATAGTTCACTGTCAAGGATGATGCAGAGGTTGCGATCATAATCCTTTGGAGTAAGGATGGGACCAAGTTCCCCGATGGCCACAGGAGTCGTTCCAGAGGGAAGTGTGTCTGCCGAAGTTCAGCACTTTGTTGTGGTCTGTGTTGAGTTTCAGACAGTTGTCTCTCATTCAGGCTGGGACGTTCTTCATGCAGTTGTGAAAGTTGTTTTTTGACATAGAAGAGTCTGCTGAGAATGAGAGAACGAGCTGGGTGTCGCCAGCATAGGAGATGATATTGATGTTGTGGGTTCGGACAAAGGGTCATGTTGATGTTTAGGGTGGGACTGATGGATAAGCCTTGTTAGACGCTGCAGATTATATATTGGGTTGTGAGTTGAAGGGAGGAAACTGAACCCTCTGTGCACCTGGTGAGGAAGGATGCCATCAACGTGTGGTGGGAGATGGTGTTGAAGGCAGAGGAGAGGTTGAGAAGGATCGGGGTGGCTGTTTCTCCTCTGTTGGGTAGGGTGCGGATGCCATCTGTCGAGGTGATTGTGATTGTTTTGGTTGGCTCTGAATCCAGTTTGGGAGGGGTCTATAAGGATTTTTCTCTCTAGATGTTTGGTGAGTTGGAGGTTGATGGCCTTCCCCAGTAGTTTGTCAGGGAATGGGAACAGAGAGGTGGGGCAATAGTTCTGGAGGTCATTGGGGTCTGTGGAGGGTTTCATGAGGATGGGTCAGACCTCTGAGTGTTTGCAGGCCTGTGGGTTGTGGTGAGCTGGTGGCTGATATTGTCACTTCTGAGGTTGAAGAGTCGATGGGGGCACGGATTGGTGTTTGATTCCTGAGTGGATGGAGTTCATTAAGGCCTTGGTGTTTGCTATGCTGAATTGTTCCCATGTAGTGAGCGGGTGGTCGGCTGCTGTCTTCGTGGGGATGGGGGCATGGAAGCTGAGGAGATCGGTAGATTGGGGCTAGAAGTTTCTGTAAATGGTGGCTATATTGTTGTGGAAGTGGTCTGAAGAGTGTCTCAGAGTTCCTTTGAGGGCAGAGTTGAGTTTTCTGTGGCTGATAGGCAGGTGAACTCTCTGACAATGGTGAAGAGTTCCTTGTTTTGGTTCGTGCTGCCCTTGATGTGATGGGTGTCAAGGCATTTTTTTTACAGTTTTGAGTAGGTTGTGGTGGTGGTAGTTGTTGAAGGTGGACTTGAAGATGGCTCAATCACTGTTGTTTTTCCCACAGTGCCATTTCCTTTCAATTTCTTTGCATCTGCATTTCCCCATATTGAGTTCTAAGGTATACCAGTTGGCTCGTTTGGTAGGTACATGTGTTCTGGCTGATTTGGTGGAGGCGACTAACTTGGTAGTGCAGGTGATATAAGGGTTGAAGTTCTCTACTTCCTGGTTCAGGTTGGTGGAGGCTGAAGACTGGAAGAGGCTGAAGTCATTGGTCCATTGGTGCTATGTGACGCTGCTCCTGTTGCAGAAAGGTAGTTGGGTGTGGTGCGGAGGGATCCTGTGATGGTAAAGTATACGATGGAATGAGTGGACCAGGTGAGTTCCGTGGTGTGGCTGTATCTGATTCATTTGCTGGATGTGAAGAAGGGGTCCAGTGTGTGTCCATCTCTATGTGTAGGGTCTGAGATCAGCTGCACAAGGCTGATGTTGTCCATTAATTCCAGGAGGTCGGGGAAGTTGATGTCTGTGAAGATGTCCAGGTTGAAGTTCAGGTCTCTCAAAAAGACAAAGGGGGTCATTCCGAACCCGGCGGGCGGCGGAAGCCGCCCGCCTGGCGGGAACCGCCAGAAGACCGTACCGCGGTCAAATGACCGCGGCGGTCATTCTGACTTTTCCGCTGGGCCGGTGGGCGACTGCCAGAAGGCCGCTCGCCGGCCCAGCGGGAAAGCCCCTTCAACAATGAAGCCGGCTCCGAATGGAGCCGGCGGAGTTGAAGGGGTGCGACGGGTGCAGTGGCACCCGTTGCGATGGGGCCCTGTTAGGGGGCCCCTGCACTGCCCATGCCAGTGGCATGGGCAGTGTAGGGCCCCCCAGGGGCCCCACGACACCTGTTCCCGCCATCCTGTTCCTGGCGGTAAGAACCGCCAGGAACAGGATGGCGGGAAGGGGGTCGGAATCCCCATGGCGGCGCTGCTTGCAGCGCCGCCATGGAGGATTCCTATGGCCAGGGGAAAACCGTCGGGAAACCGCCGGTTTCCCTTTTCTGACCACGGCGAATTGGCCAGGAAGCACCGCCAGCCTGTTGGCGGTGCTTCCGCGGTCGTTGGGCCTGGCGGTCGATGTCCGCCAGGGTCAGAATGACCCCCAAAGTGTTTGTATATGATGGTGAGTGGTGTAATGAATTCAGTGATGGCATCGCTGAGGCCGGTTTATGGTCCCCAAGGTCTGTATGTAAGGGTGCCTCTGACCATGGTTCTGCTGTGGGTATGATGCTGGAAATTCAGGCATTTCATGAATGGCGTGGTTTTGTCTTCTGTGGTCATGCAGATAATTGCTTCTCTGTGCGAGGGCAAAACTGCCTCCATGTCCGTTGATGCGGTTGCGTGCTTTATCTTGTAGCTGCTTGGAGTTGTGGTGGTGATGTATGGTGCAGGGGTGAGCCAGGTCTCTGTGATGAAAGTCACGTCAGGGGTGAGGGTGGAAATGGTGTCCCAGATTTCGGTGGCATGTTTGCACAGTGATCTTGCATTGATCAGGAGGCATCTGAGTTCAGCAGAGGGGTCCCATGTGGTGGGGATGGCAAAGTACGGGATCCTGTTCGGGTGATCAGTCCTAGGGTGGCAGTGAAGCTGCAGCAGAGACAGTTGAAGGGTCCTATTGTAGAGCGAGGAGATTCAAGACAGCAGTTGTTGCCTCTGGGGACAAGGGCAAGGAGACCAGTGGTGGAGTACCTTTGGGAGTCTGGAGGCCAAGTGTTCCAGGCACTGGGCACAGTCCAGGCATGGACGGACACAGACAGGCTTGCCTTCGGTGCCCATAGCATTACATGCAGAAGAACGTGTGTATAGCTTGCTAGGTGAATTTGCCTCATTCACTTTGCTTTGAGATCTGTATAATTCTGTTTGTGTGTTATACATCTCTGAGTGCAGTAGTCACCTGGCACAGCAAGCTGCATATTAAGTGGTCTCTTGCAGTATTAGTACTATTTTGCAGCCAAATACTTTGCATGATTGTGGCAATAGATGGTTCCTTTTTTAAAATCACTTTTTCTCAGCCATTAGTTTTGCTCATTATGTACTGCTATGAGACTGTATCTTTAATTCTCCCCAAATTGTTTCGGTCAGCTTTACTCTAACCTTACTGAGTAGGTCAATGTTGCTAATAATGGGAGAGATTTAACTGATTAAGAGGATTAGGAGACCTGACTGAACTTCTTCAAGAATTCTTCAATAATTCTGATATTCTATTAAAACTGTAAAATATTCTTGTGATAAGCTTTCTGGAGTGGCAAAATAACAAGCCTGGCAGCTTCAATCAAGTTTAAAACAATCAATGTTCAGTCCTCATTTGAAACAGTTCTCCATAAATGTCCGAAATCTGGATATGATATTTTCTTCGGCAAACAGCGTAATTTTGACAGCTTTGGTACCATTAAACTTGGTATTAACGTTGAATTTGATGTCTCCGTAGATTTCAGATCAGTGTTGAAGTATATCACAGAATTTTGCTTCTCCGATCTCTGAAGCAGAGAAGACAGAACCAAGGAAAAGATAATTAATTTGAGAAAATGTTATCGTTTTGTGGTGACTCTCAAATCATCACAAACTATTTAAAAACTTCACAAAACGGGACAGAAACAGGGGGATGCCAGAAGTCAGGACAGTTTCATAAAACCCAAACGGTCTGCACAGAAAATTAATTTAGGTCGGATTTCACAATTTGTTTGAAAGTTTCGTCAATGGCTAGTGATCATTCGTTTCAGTATCAGAGAGAAGACATGTTAAAACGTGCCAAAGTAATCCTGCATACTGAGAGAACAATGACATTCTACATACAACAGGATGCAATAGGTATTCACCAGATTACCAGTTTGTAATGCAGTTTCAGAAGTCTTAAGAGGATAAATAAATATCGGAATGCAAACTGCTTGACAGCTCTTGCTTGCTGGAACCAAAGTGTTTGCTTGGTGAGAGCTGTCAAAGCTGTCAACCCAGTTGCAAATTTGCAGCAATTGTTTTTAAAAGGTCCTTTTTGGCCCTGGGCGGGGCCTCTGGGACCTCAGCAGCACCAGGACCCCCCTGTTTTTCACCCAGGAGCAGGGATAAAACTGACAGACCTGCATCCACACCTCAGATCCCTCTCAGATTCCAACAAGGAAGAACTACAGATGAAGAAGGACTGCCCTGCTGGACCCCTGACCTGCACCTGGACACTGCACTCTGGAGGACTGCACCAGCTGCACACTTGGGCTTCACCACTAAAAGGACTTTACCTGTCTTCTACTGCTTCAAGAAGGACTCCCTGTTTGCTACAGGTACAAAGGAGCTGTCCAGAGTCCCCTGTATCAAGTCCTGCAAGCAGAGCCCAGCTGACCAGCGTCTAGTGGCCATTTGAGGATTTTTACCAGGTGCATTCTGGGAATTGTCGTCCCAACTCCCAAGGAGCAACTCAGAGCTTCTGGAACCTTGGATCAAGTTGTGGACACTTCAAGGACACAAAAAGGACCTCTGTAAGAAGATCCAGAAGTTTGGAGACGTTTGGAGCAACTCCATAAGTTGAAGAGGTGCATTGTGGGAGTTGTAGGCCAATACCCCAAGAGGCACCCCATAGCCTCTGAACCCTTGGCTGGTGCTGTGGACCACTTTCCTGAATCAAACACTTCTGAAAGTAAGTGTGACAGTGTTACCTCATGGGTGGCCTGAAATCTGGACTTTGTTCCTTTCCAGTGTGACCTTTTTTAACCCTTTGAGCGCTAGTTGCTTCTATGTGCTAGAAAGCATTCATTCTTTAAAAATTCATATCTCCAGTTCCCCTTATCCGATTTTATTCATTTTGTTGTCATTTTAAAGATAAAAATATAATCTATTTTTATAAATTGATTTTGGATTTTTAAACTGTTTCCTGTGTTTTATTTTATTACTGTTTTGTGATATTTGAATGCTTTACGCTTTGTCTCCTAAGTTAAGCCTTGTCACTTGTTGCCAAGCTACCAAGGGTTGAGCTGCGTTTAATTTACTGAGACCTATCTGGACCTAAGTGGAGGTTAGTGGCCTATTGCTAAGTGTAGGTACTTACCTGCCCTTACCATTAACCCATTTTCCAACATTTGTTATGCATCTGCCTTTTTCCTTGCCTTAGACTGCAGTCATTTATATCTAGCCTGGTCTAAAACTCCTTCTTCTAACATAAGTAAAACTCTAGTCGACCCACCCATCTTTTCTAAGTTGAGTGCATGGAGAAAATCTTACTCTCTACCAATCATTAATTTCATATACTTTAAATGGGCTGCTAATAGCTTTGCAATCATCTTGAGCCACATATGCATTTGCTTGGTGCTCAGAGGAACGTTCCACTTCTAAATATCAGTGCAAACCATAGAGTCATGACTATTGTCCTTCTCCCAAAATAAACTTCCTCTGGGCTTTAAAAGCTTATTAAAAACTTAAAAGGAATTATCTTACTAACTTTTACTTGGTCACAATTTAGTCAGGCAATAATACTATCAGAGAAGTGTTAAAATTTTAAGAATATATTTGAACAGCTGCTTTGGCTACCTCTGTTTCAGCTTCTAGTGAAGCTCTCTTTCCAACTCCTTTCAGGATAAAATCTCAAAGCTTCACTGCTCTCTTAATATATGTAGCGATACCAACTACCAATTTCCCTCTCTTTTATTTGATACTCTACTTAGCCTACCCTCTGTGATTTCTCGCTATTTTGATATAACCCTGTACCCTAGCCGTGCCTATTTAATAGCTTGGCTTACTGGTATAATCTGCCCTGCCATCATACATTTATGTTAAGTCTCCCTCATCTCGGCTACAATACCTAAACAAAGGACAAAATAAATATTTACCCTGCATATGAAACTGTCTGCTTACCCCTAGCTTTTGTAGAACTACTGTCTTATGCATTTAATTCCCTTTTTGATCAAAGCATTTGGAAATTAAACAGCAACTCTCATAACCTCTTGGGCAATAGTCTGGTGGGCTTTTTCCACTTGCAGTGCCTGCTGACTTGAGACTATGATTAGATTTATGCATGCCTTTATTTTACAGTATAAACATTAGTCAAAGGTGAGCACATTATATAAGAAGGGACATGTTACATACAAATATGAAGTTGCACCCACAATACATATGGAGTAGCAAATTACATAGGAGTGCAAGTTCGTACAACCTAGACATAGGGCCTGATTTAGGGTTTGGTGGACAGTGTACTCTATTGAAATGCAATGGGTGCCATGTCTACCAAACTCTTGGTCCCCCAGCCTCATTTGGAGACAGGCAGACCCTTAGCCTTCCATTGACAGCACCCCTATAGACTACATTGATTGAAAGCTTCCTCCAACAGCCTAAAAGTGTTGAGAGTTTTAGAAAAAGTGTATTAAACCATCTGCTGTGTTAGGATAGATGGTGTGACTTTTTTTTCTGTTCATCACTGCCAGGAAAAACCTGTCAGTGAGGGACAGGAAAAAAAATAATAACCCCATGCCCTGGAGTGAACTGCTAAGGTGAGGATATCATTAGTTTTTTTGTTTTTTAAAAACAAACTTCCACTTTGCCTGCTCAGTTTTAGGAGGTCACAAGGCTTCAGAAAAAGAGAACAACGTAGGACAATACAGTTAACATCTCCCCAAGACTTAGATGTGAACCTACAAATTCAAAGCTTTTTGAGAGTGTATCTCTATCAGCAAGATAGTTGAATATCTAGAAGAAAATGGATTGATAATTTTCAGAATTTAAGAGAGAGGGTTGAGGGTTAGAGATATGTGACAGTTATATGGCCTTAAGAAGAACTGGAAAGTAGACACCAAATAAAGTCAAATTGAAATATGTGGATTCAATCATAATCCTCCCAATATTGTAATTGAAAAGGTGATGGAGTCAACAAAGGATTGCAAAGAAGATTTTTTTATTTTATGGCTATGTGGAATCCCTGAACCACAAGAAACAGTAAGTAACAATACGGTCTCTGGAAAAGATGCTTGACCAAGGGCAAAGGTCATGGGTAAATGAAAAAAGATCAGTCAACAGTTTCCTCTTTGGGCATTAGAGCGGTTCTGACATCATAAAATCTTATTGGTCTCTTTGATACAGTGCCCCATCCCACTCTGTTCAACGGAATTCAACAACATGGTATTTGAGACAAAGCATTAACCTTGCTTACTTCATTTCTGACTGACATGATGCAAACAGTCCATCTCCCACACTATTCATCTTCATCCGAAATGTTGAATTGTGAAGTGTCCCTGGGCTTGTCCCTCAGTCCTATCCTCTTTAACATTTAGATCAACCCTTTGCCACCTCTTATCCACTCAATAGCTTCATTGTCATGTTATAAGGGTAACACTGATCATAATTTCATTTAACTGCGATCTGAGATCTACATAAGAGCACTTTCTCAGTTTGTCTCTCAACTGTTACACCTTGGATAATGGCCAATTCATTAAAATTAAATGGCATGAAAACTACGGATAACATCCATGGAAGTCAACTATTCTTGGGGTCCTCATGATGGTGGAGCACTGAATTGTGATATCCTCCTGTTCCTATAGTATCTGCAAAAAATCTAGGAATTATACTTGACTGAGACCTCTCCTTGACTGAGAATAGGTACATATCAGTTGATTTTATTTGATCAGCATGCTACATAAAATCACTCATGATGCTACATCAATATGTAAGATATCAGTGATGCAGGCTACTTTTTATTTTGGTATATTTGATGTAAAGTTTCTGTTCAAGCATCTTCAGATAATTTATTATGTGTTTGAAAACTCCACTTTCCGTGTCCGAGCTTACTCTTCTCTCTTCCATCTCCTATCTCCTCTCATTTTCCAGGCCTTCAGTGGCCAAGCACGCTATCCTTAAGGCACTCTGGCCCTCATTACCACCCTGGCGGTTGGAGATAAAGCGGCAGTAATACCGCCAACAGGCCGGCGGTAAAAAAAAATTATACTGACCACGGTGGAAACCGCTCAGACAGACAGCCACTTTAACACACCGACCGCCGGGTGTTAATGGCTGCTGGGCTGGAGACTTCGGTTTTCAGCCAGGTGACCGTCTCAATCCCACCCTCAGGATTATGACTCCGCCTACCACCATGGTTTTCATGGCAAGTGTACCGCCACGAAAACCATGGCGGTAGGAACTATTATGTCCAAGGAATTCCTTCCCTGCCACTGATAGTGGTCTCCCACACCCCCCACCCCCTCCCTAGAGTCCTTCCTCCCCCTCCCTCTCATACCCCCTGCACATTTACACATCCACACACGCACACATACACACTCATACACACATGCATACTCACATCCACCCACGCATGCACACATACATACCCACACACCGCAACACACACCAACATACATTGTCGCACACACGCATTCACAACACACATCATACACCTACACTCACATTCAGTTATTCACGCACTCATTCAATGTGTCTCACACCCACATGCACGCATACAAAAACAGACAAACACCCCCCCACACAAACAACACCCCCACACACGCAAACATCACCCCATCCCCCTCTCCTGCCGGAGAGCCTGACTTACCTGCTTATAGGGTATCCTCCGGCAGGAGAAGGGACGCGGCGCTGCTGCCGAAGCAGGGTCCGCCAGCAAAACACCACCAGGCCATATCATTTCTCATGATACGGTTGGCAGTGTTTTGCTGGCGTGGCACTGCTGCTGACAGCAGCGCCACCTTGCCGCCATGACCGTCAACGGTATTCCGCCAGCCTTCTGGCAGAATTCCGTCTATGGTCATAATGCGGGTGGGCGGCTGGTAGCCACGGCGAGGGTATTTTGGCTGCCATCGCTGTGGCGGTAGGTGGTCAATACCGCCAATGTTACAATGAGGGCCTCTGTATTCGTTGGTTATAATGACTACCATAATGAAGGCATCATGTTCATTCTTATTCCTGGTTTTGAAAGAGCTCACTGGAGAGGACCCTTGTACTCTCAGCTATGTGCCAGTCACTGGAAAACTTCTACGTATCACAGGTGATGTGAACCTTGGTTTCTGTTGTTGAGCAAAAAACCTTAAAACTTGATTATTTCCTTATTTAATTTGGAATTCATTGCAGCTGGTATTCTGCAAAGCAAGGACACCCTAGCAAGGTAATAATTCTCTTAATGTACAATTGTTCGTTCATTATGCATCCCTTTTGTTTGCATAGCCTGCGATCCACAAGTAATTGTCTTAATTTCCACTTTAGCTTCCCTGACACACAGAGACCAACTACCCAGCTTTGAAGACATCAAAGCTAGATTTTCTTATAAATAGGGACCAAGATATCTACTTCATTTACTTTTGCAGAAACACATTTCCTGCCCAACGGGAATCAAGCTGGGTTGCATCCAGGGAACAGCAACAAACTGGTGTTTATAGACCCACTAGTGGACCTACGGAGACTCACAGACGATGGTGATATTGAACAGTTGATCCTATTTGATCTATTTCCACTTTCAATATCATAGATCACAAAGGTTTAACACCGTGGAAGAAGCTGGCTTATCGGGCGCAATCCTCCACTGGATTTAACACCTACACAATACCTTCTGTGGCTCAGCACCAAGAATTTGGAATGCTCTACCTCCAGGTACCAGGTCAAACCCTTCTACAGCCACCTTCAAGAAAGAGGTCAAATGAATTTTACAAATCATGTTCCCAGATTAATATATAGGCACTAAACTCTTGTTACCAGCAGGGCTCCTACTCCAACACGCTCAGCTATATTAACAAGCACATGCTATCATGTTAGGTAAGAGGTGCTATGGAATCAAACTTGAGGATTATTATTTGTGTGTGATGTTTAATATTATGTGTTACTATGCTATTTTACATGAAGTTTTCTTAGATGTATGAGGTATTTATGGGATATATTGATCATCGTTCTCATACCAATGTGTCCTGTGTGTGCTTCATGAAACTGTCTAAAAAATGAAATAAAAATTAAGGCCCTCATTATGACATTGGCGGTCAGCTGACCACCACACTGGAGATAGCAGTAGTACCGTTGCCAGGCTAGCAGTGAAGACTGCCAAATTAGGACCATGGCGGTGATCCCTCCCATAGACAGCCAATATACCACCCCAACCGCTAGTGCGGTCGGTCAGCTGATGCTCTACAGACAGGGGGAAGACAATGACCCGCCCACCATATTATGACATAGCAGACTGCCAGGATTTCTAGGGCGGGACGCCGCCACCAAAAGCCTGGTGGAAAAACATCATATAAAATGAGACACTCACCTCCAGGGACACAGATGTGTCCTCGGCCGCCATGGAACCTGAACTGGAAGTCCTGCCGATGCTTTAACCCACAATGGCAGTCCAGGATCACCAACGCAGATGACAGTGAGTACAGCTGCCTAGCACACAAGGAAGGGAGGGAAGAGTGGCACACCCACATGCATAACACACACCAAACAAACATACCACACACCCAGAACAAGCTTCAGAGAAATCCTACCCCAAAACAAGCTAGAAGTAAAGAAAGCCAGGACACATACCTTTGGTCCAACCTCTGTATTTCGCTGGACCTGTGCCCAAAACAACTGAAGCAACTACATATAAAGGGCCATTGGCCAGTCCAATGTAATCTATAAGCCACAGGGAAACGTCAAAGGCCCAATTTCACTCCTGACAGCCCAGTCACTCCACTGGACAGGGGCATCCTGATGTAAATAGGCAGGCACATAAGGAGGTGGGGGTGAGTTCTTTTTGGGAAGGGGTCCTTGGGCTTGGGTCTGGGAGGGGGTTGGTCTTTACCCTTCTATTTAGTGGGTGAAGGAGTGGGCTTGGGGAGGGGGCCGGAGTGCCACTCTTGTACCTCTTAGTGGCAGGTGGTGAAGTCTTAGGGGGAGGAACAGGAGTCGAATGGGAGGTGGAGGTACTGGGGGAGGAATCTTCCATTTACGGGCAGGACAGGGGAGGGAAGAGGTCAAGGTGGGAAAGGAAAAGCTTCTTAGGAGCAAGGGGTCGGGTTGTGGGAGGAGGATTGGGAGTGGAGGTAGAGGGAGAGGTTGTAGGAGGAGCAAGTGTGCTGGACTTGGTTGCAGGTGCATGGACAGTGTGCGTGTGTGAGGTCGATGGCTGTTGGGTGTCGGAGTGGGAGCAATTATGTGTAATTGGAGGGGCAGACAGGTTGGGACGTGTATGTATGTTGTGGGGATGTCTGCAAGTTAGGTGGGTGTGCTGCATGAGGTTGTGAATGTGGTGGTGGTGACTGCGCATGTGGTGTGTGGGGTGCATGTCTGAGTGTCTGCTGTTGCGGTGACTGTGGGCAAGGCTGTACAGGTGACAGGATCTGGGACTGATGATGCAGTGCATGCAGGTGTGGGTGTCGATGTGACTGTGTGGGAGGAGGAGGGGGAGACAGTGGAGGCAGTGGCTGATGAAGTATGTGCATGTGTGTGTTGGCTGTGTGTGTGCTTGTGGATTGAACTGTGGTGCCTGTATTTGTCTGTTGATTTGGGTGCATGCTTGTCAGATTGGGTGCATTGGATGGGTTGGGGGAGAGGGCTTTGGGACTGGGAACAGGTAGTTGGAGGAGAGGCAGAAGAAGGACACTGGCTGTCATCAGAAAGGAGGCCAGAGCCTAAACAATCTCTGTAGGGCGGTCAAGCCACCGTAAATGCCCTCCAGGTAGGCATTGCATTGCTGCATCTGTGATGCCAGCCCCTGGGTGGCATTCACTATGGTTGACTGAGATGGATCTCAGGAGGTCAAAGGCCTCCTCACTGAGGGCAGCAGGGCTGATGGGGGCAGGGCCTGAGGTGCCTGGGGCGAAGGAGACACCCACCCTCCTGGGTGAGTGGGACGGGCAACATGGTGGGGGGCTACTGGGAGGGCAGTGCTGGTATAGGGGTAGCGGATGGTGAAGTAGCTGGGCTGGTCCCAGAGGGGTCTGCCACCACCAGAGGAGGACTCTGAGTCGGTAGTCGTGGCTCCTGTCTCCCCTGTGGTGCTTCCCTTGTCCTCCAACCCACTGATCCCCTTGGCATGCATGCTCTCTGCCTCCTGGGTCCTGTGGGCTACAGCCACCCCACTCGCAGGTGTCCCTGCTCCTTCGCCAGATGATGCTAATGCACATAAGGACAGGATGGCAAAAGGAGAGAGGGTGGGGAGAAAGAAAGGGAGCACAGGGTCAATCTCAGCATCAACAGCACATATAGCATACTCATCACAATCACTCACTGGGACTAACACAGTGCAGTACGGACCAGAATGACAAACCACTACCTGAGTACAACAGCAGGAAAGAACCCAAACACTACCCTCTGCACAGCTACTGGGACTCACTAAGCCCTGTCTGCCATGGTATACTAGCTACTTACCAATATCAAATATTCATACCACCCTACATAGCTAAGCAGGACCACACTGGAAAAGCTAACGTGGCATATTTGGGCACCCACTGATTAGAACTGTGCACCCAAATCCCATGCCAAGCTGCAAAAAATGAATACCACACACTCTATACTCTCCCTCTTGTGGCTACTGTGCTACCCTCAAGCGCCCATCCAACTCAGGATTGCCCACCGCCAGTATGTGTGCCATTAGGGGGGTCAGGTCCTGACAGGCACCCCTCCCTCGTTGGGAGGCCGTCCCCAGCTGGGCCTCTGTGATATTCCAGGCCCAGCATCTCAGACCCTTCCACTGTTTCCTGCAGTGGTGCTCCGCCGGCTATGGACCCAAGGGTCTGCACGTCCTTGGCGATGGTATGCCACTACCCTTTCTTTTGATGGGCGCTGACCTGCAGAGGCCACACAGACAGAAGAATACCATGAACTCAACAATCCACTCTGTAACACAGATGGCTTACATTCTGCATATGACCCATATTAAGCAAACACATGACCCCTACCTCTGCATACACAAAATAAATGCTAGTAACATCCCCAAATGACACACTGCCAGCACACATTCATCTGCATGCAGCCATGTCATATCCAACGTACCCATGTTGTACTCACCTGTTGGTCTGGAGGCTCATGCAACTACCCATACAGGGGTAGGACCCCACCCACAAGATTCTCCAGCTCCTCTGATATGAAGGCTGGGGCCCTTTTTCCGATAGCACAGGCCATCGCAGGTTCCAAACACAGGTCGCAGCAGCACACACAGCGGAGATGTCCAACCATAGAGAGTCAGGAATCAAGTGAAGTGGCACAGGGAAATGGCGGTCACGTCCCTGGCAGTGCACACCATAGCCGCCGGCGTTGATCATCATTGGTTCCTGAACTCCATAGAGCTCCATGTTAGCCAATGAGGAGTTGCATGTAGTCGGGCAGACCGCCTACTGACATGAGGCCAAACGCCGGCGGAGTGTGGTCACTTACTCCTGTCTCTGCATACAGGACAGGCAGTTGCCATTTCCTAATGTCAGTATTCATGTTGGACTAAGTTAAGTGCATCATTGGAATAGATGATACACACCTATACAATTCCAGTCTTCAACATACATTCATGCTCTGTGTACTGTGAAATTGTGTGGCCATACTTCCTGTAGTCACACACATTTTAATTATGCCTCACTTAGATACAAACCACTGAGGAGGATGAGGGGGAGGAGGCAAGCCCTCGTGTACAGACCGCTTATGGACTTGGCTACACTTGAGGACCGGCACATCATACTCACCTATTATCCGGACAGGGCCACAATCACTGAGCTGTGTGCACAGCCTGATCTAATGCCTTCTATCCATAGCACTACAGCAATTCTCCCTGTAGTATAGGTACTCTCAGTGCTCCACTTCCTAGTAAGTGATTAATTCCAGGTGACAGTGGGCTTGGCTGCAGGAATGTCACAGCCAATGTTTTCAAAAGTGCTTGGAAGGGTTTTGGCTGCCTTGCTCAAACACATAAGCAGCTACATCTCATTCCCCCAGAGTGAAGATTTGCCCACTGTGAAGGCTGGATTATATGCCATGGGACACATACCACATGTGAATGGGGCCATTGAAGGGACCCATATTGCCTTGGTCCCTCCCAGGACAAATGAGAAGGGCTATAGGAATAGGAAGAGTTACCACTCTATAAATGTCCATATGGTGTGCATTGCTGATCAATACATCACCCACAACACTGCCAAGTTTCCTGGATCTGTGCATGATGCATATGTATTCAGGAATAGCAACATCTCACAGGTGATGGCACGACTACAGAGGCACAGAGTGTGGCTCATAGGTGAGCTTGATTGTCACACAATGTATGCCAGTGTCTGCCAACTGGAGTTGTCCTCCATGCCATTGTACATGGGTGATGTGTGTCCCTCACTTATTCCAGGTGACTCTGGCTACCCAAACCTGTCCTGGATGTTGACCCCTGTTAGGAATCCAAGAACTGGGGCTGAAAATCGGTACAATGAAGGACATGACCATACTACGAGGGTTGTAGGACACATCTTTGATCTACTGAAAGCCAAGTTCAGGTGCCTCCATTTAACAGGTAGGTCCCTATGCTACTCCCCTAAGAAGGTCTGCCACATTGTGGTGGTTTGCTGCATGCTGCACAATTTGTCCCTCAGACAGGATGTGCCCTACCCTACCTGCAGGGGGTTCAGGGAGCACCTAGCCTGACAGTTTGGTCTAGACTCTTCCCATGAGGAGACGGGTCAAGGCTGATTTGCATATGGCTGGATCCAAACTGAGATAACATTGGGTGGACAAAAATGTATGGATCAGGATGTTACCCGTACGATTACCAACAAATTAAAGCATTCCATCCATCACTTTGTTTTTAATGCCCTTAGGAAGTGTACCAATGTGGGTGTTTGGACACCAAAAGAAAGTTTAAAAGTTTTGAAACTTTTGAAAACTGTTCATCTAGAGGGACTTGTGCGAAAAAGTATCCGACCATGAGTTCTGCAGCATCAGATTGAATTTCAGCTTCATCCCACTCAATATTCCCAGCACATCTGAAAAAATGACAAAGTCCCATTCTGCATTGCGATTTGAAAAAGTTTCAGCAAGAAATGGCCAAAGCTCTAGGGCTCCAGCAGGGTCAGCTTGCTTCTAGAACCCAGCCTTTAGTTTAATGGCGGTGGCTTCAGATTCAGCGCAGACCACTCATGTTTTTTATTCTCAAAAAGTGACTAAGGACCTGACTTAGATCTTGGCAGAGGGGAATACTCCCTCACAAACTTGGCGGACATCCCGTATACCCATCCCATTATATCCTATGGAGATCATAATACAGCAGACAGGATATCTGTCACATTTGTGATGGAATATTCCATCAGCTGAAATCTATTATGACCTTGGTGGTTGGGATACTCTATCACAAAGGTGACAGATATTCCGTCCGCCGTATTAAAAGTTACATTATATACTATGGAACTTGTAGAACGGCAGGCGGGATATCCGTCACGTTTGTGATGGAGTATTGCATCTGCCAAAGTCTCTTTCTGTGTTAAGACGTAGATGATTTTCTAATGCCTTTTTTAACAAAAAAATCAAAATACCTTTCTAAAATGTGACTTTGTAAATTCTAGTCTTTTCGACAAGACCAATCCACTTGGTGTATCCAACTAGGGCTCTATTGCAGTCAACCTCAAATCATGGCAAGGGCCCAGTCTACTACAACAATTGGTACGTCCCCTTTTTGACAGTATTTCTATATGAAAAAAATTGAATGCTAATCTCTGGTTCCTCTTATTGGACTTTTTCATTATGGTCTCATTTGACTCATAGACTTTTTCCCTTTATTTTAAAATTTGTTGTTCAGTTTTATTGTGTTTAGTGTGTCTTTTTCTGCTGCATTGGTACTGCTTGAATACCTCTTTGTAAGCATGGCTGCTTTGTGTCATGTTACCAGGCATTGATCACAGGTTTATTTTATTTAATTTGTGTTGTTTCAGGCAGGTAATAAGCTTATCTTTTGAGGCAGACTCTAGTCTGCCCCAAATAATAACCACTCCAAATATTAACCCATTTTTTAAACCCTTCTCTGATAGGCCTTTACACTCTCCTGTCCTGAGCCTTTTTTTGGCTATTTGGGGTAGTTCGTGCTTAGGTCCTCATAACTTTTTGTCCACATAAGCTATCCACTCCTTTTTTACCAACATCCTAGGAATTCTAATGGTACCCAGAGTTTGTGGGTTCCCCTGGTGACGACCAAGAAATTAACAAAAATTCAGCTAAAATTTAATTTTGTTCACAACAATGGGATAAAAGTGCTGCAAAAGAAAGCATGTGTTTTTTTCCCCTGAAAATGGCATCGACAAAGGGCTTGCAGAGCTAAAATCACCATCTTCCCAGCTTTCAGGAACAGGAAGACTTGAATCAGAAAACCTAATTTTTCAACACAATTTTGGCATTTTACTAGGACATACCCCATTTTTACTATTTTTTGTGCTTTCAGCCTCCTACCAGTTAGTGACAAAAATAGGTGTGACATCAATGGTGGATCACGGACAGCTAAACATTTCTGTAAAGTAGACAAAATTCTGAATTCAGCAAGTGGTCATTTGTGTAGATTCTTCAAGGTTTTCCTACAGAAAGTAACAGCTAGAATAAAAAAATATTGAAATTGAGTTGAATTAAACAGCCTTTTCAGTCCATGTTTTCTTCTGTAACTTTTTCCAGCTATGGCAGATTTTTAAAAGTGATATACCATTTTATCTGCTGGACTCTTCTGGTTGCAGGAATATATAGGGCTTATAGGTTCATCAAGAAGCCTAGGTACCCAGAGCCAATAAATGAGCTGCACCTTGCAATGGGTTTTCATTGTGTACCAAGTATACAGCAATTACTTTGGTAAAATACAAAAGTGAAAAATAGGTATCAAGGAAACTATTTCTGTTTCCAAAATGGGCAAAAGATAAAGTGTTGAGAAGCAGTAGTTATTTGCACATCTCTGAATTCGGGGGTCCCCATACTAGCATGTGATTTACAGGGCATTTCTCAAATAGACTTCTTTCTTACACACTGTCTTACATTTGGATGGAAAAATCTAGAGAAAGACAAGGGGCAATAACACTTGTTCTTCTATTCTGTGTTCCCCCACGTCTCCCAATAAAAAATGGTATCTCACTTGTGTGGGTAGGCGTGGTGCCCGTAACAGGAAATGCCCCAAAACACAACGTGAACACATCACATTTTCCCAAAGAAAACAAACAGGTTTTTTGCAAAGTGCCTAGCTGTGGATTTTGGACGCTAGCTCAGCTGGCATCTAGGGAAACCTAGCAAACCTGTGAATTTTTTAAAACAAAACTAGACACCTAGGGGAATCCAGGATGGGGTGACTTGTGGGGCTCCCACTGGGTTCTGTTACCCAGAATCCTTTGCAAACCTCAAAATCTGGCCAGAAAAAACACTTTTTCCTCACATTTCGGTAGGAAATGTGTGCCGGCGTGGGGATCCTACAAAGAAAAGTGAGGAAATGTGATTTTTTTTAGCTACATTTGAGGTTTGCCAGGGATTCTGGATAAGAAACAGTTGGGGGATCCACGCAAGTCACACCTCCCAGGACTACACCGGGTGTCTAGTCTTAAAAAATGTCTGGGTTTTGTAAGTTTCCCTAGATGACCTCCGCACCCGGGACCAAAAACGCAGGAGACCCCCCCTGCAAAAACAGGTAGTTCTGTAGTAGATCATTTTGATGTGTCCACGTCCTTCTGTGATGTTCCAAACATTCAAATTGTGAAAAGAAACGTCCTTTAGTTATGCTAAAAAAATCCCTCCACCACCAATCTAGTTGGTTGCATGCTTCATCATCGGGGTCCCACCTGAGGCACCTAGCATGTCACGGGTGTGCGTCGACTCCTGATTACAGCAGAGTGGGATTTTAAATTTTAAATTTTACCACACATAGTGGTTGGATTTGGCACGAGGGTGAGTGATGGTTCAATAGATCAAATTTGATTAACAAGTGATTTCACAAAAATGAATTGCACTGTTAATAACTGAAAGGCCAAAAAACTGAACCAATTACTTACAGTTCATGAGCTGCAGAGCCACGTCAAGACAGTAACCACTTTACAGTCCATTCACACACCTTTCATACTTTACATGCACAAGACCATTCACGCCGCCAGCCGCGGGCCCAGCACATTACAACACTCACATCAAAAGACAGCGCCATTCAAGGGCCCATCACTTTCATATGACCACATGCCAAACACAGCAGTCACACCAGCTGACGGAGTCTGTGGACTGGCATTAGGCTAGCAGTGTGTTGTAGTGGTCAACAGCAAGTCACTATTTGTACCGCCAGCCAAGTGCCACTCCATGCACACCACCAGCCAAGTGCCACTCTACTCTCACAGGCAGCCAAGTGCCACTCCAAGCACACCGCCAGCCAAGCGCCACTCCATGCACACTGCCAGCCAAGCGCCACTCCACGCACACCGCAGCCAAGTACCACTCCACTCACACCGCCAGCCAGGCATCACTCCACGAATTCTGCCAGCCAAGCGCCACTCAACGCACACCACGAGCCAAGCACCACTCCACGCACACCGCCAGCCAAGCGCCACTTCAAGCATACCTCCAGCCAAGCACCACTCCACTCACACAGCCAGCAATTTTTTTAACAAAAAAAAAACACTAATTATAAGTAAGTACAAAACTACAAACACAAAAGGTCTAACTAAATACATGACAGTAATGCCAACCGTGAAATTGAACAAAAAATATAAAACAATATAGAACAGGCAGTTTACGCTCACTGTAGTTCACAATAATTCTTTTGGGTGTGGTAACTTCTGAAAAAGCCGTCCACACACAGCCCAGGCTTAGAAGGATAATTGGGGCAGTACATACGCGGCTCCCTCCAGATACCTCTACATGTGCTGCCTCTACATTTCTAGGCGGGAAAGTCTTTTTTTTGGCGTGGGAGGAATGTGCTCAGGAAAGTGGTGATCTTTCAATCTAGCCAAATCCTTCACCACTACTTCACTGGGAACTCCTGCCTGTTCCACCACAACAAGGCTCTCCATCACAGACTCCTGAAATTTAACAAATGTCACCCTTGACTCTAAAGAACAATCCTTGTACCCAATAAAAACCTTAAAAGTTGCTAAATGGAAAAGATTAATTGCTTACTTCTTGTACCAAATGTAAGACTTACAAACAGCAGTGTAAGGTTCCAGCCTCTGATCTACTCTATCTGCAACATCCATGTGCTTATTGTAGTCCAAAATGCACGCAGGTTTGCTCACTTCAGCAACCTGACCCCAAACAGTCACAGGGGAAGTACTCTCATCATGGATGATAGTCACCATGTAGACATCCCTCCTGTCTGCAAAATTCACAGCTAGCAGCTCATTATGCAAGGCACTGCACTGTCCCCTCTCAAGTTTTTTTACACACAAGTTCACTTGGAGAGCCTCTATGGTTACAGCGGATTGGGCCACAAGCAACAGTTCCACTCTGAATATTTCCCTGAACAATTGCATACTAATGTAGAAGTTATCAAATGGTGACCTTTGTTAAACAGTCGCCAACCAAGTTCCCACACAATTGTGTCATTAACTCCAAAAGTGGGCAGACAACCGGGGGGTCAATACTGGAATCCCTACCAGTGTAGATCCCAAAATTATAAACATATTCTGTACTACTTTCAGACAGCATATACATCTAAATCCATACCGTGCCCTCTATCTGAAAACCAAAAGGCCCTTGAACAGTACCAAAGACTTGTCCACAGATATTTCTTTCCCTGGAACATAGACCTCTGAAAACCGATCTACAAAGTGATCAAGGACAAGACTAATCTTAAAAAAACGGTCAGAATCAGGGTGATCTTGTGGCAAGGCTAAAGCACTGTCAACAAAATGCAGCATCCAAAGAAGAAGCAAATATTGATTACAAGTCATGGTTGCAGGAAATGTAGCTATTGCCATCAAGAGACTAGTAGACCAATAAGAAGCCAGTGACAGCTTTCTTATCAACCCCATCAAAAAAGTCAAACCTGAGAACTTTTTCATCTCTTCCAGACTTGTGGGAATCCACTGGGTAGCTCTAGAGTGTGGACTAAGTCTGACACTGTTGTCCTTCAAATGCTGCTCAGCATACAAATTAGCCTACTCAATAATCTCTTCCAAAAATACATTGTCCATAAACAACTGAAAGAAATTGAGAGGCAAAAAGTTTTAAGTTTTGACTCTACACCCTGGGAGACCAATAAAGGCAGGCAACTCTGGCTGCTCCATGTTTGGGGCAAGTTCAGGTCTTCCTGTGGGAAGCCTTTCAGCCCCAGGCTGCTGCACTATTGGCACATCAGTGTCCTCCTCTAAAACAGGCACTTCATCCGCACTGATAGTGGTGTCATCACCAGATGATTCCTCTTAGACCGAAAATTCACTGCCAGAATCTTGCACTTCCTCCTCTGCCTCAGATACAGAGTCAGTCTCATAATCACGGTCAGAAGACTCCTCTAAAAACATACCAACAACCAGCTGAGCGGTCACTCTGCAGCTAGCCATGATCCTTTCTAAGAAGTGTAACTTGACAAATGCGTCAACAACAACAATCACTGTGTAAAATAAGTAATAAACAATGTGTGGCTTTATCACAAAGAGTTATGTACTCAAAAACTATACCACTCACTTGCCTGAAAAAGCTAGACTCACCAGCAACTACTCTGAACAGACACAGCAATCACCAATTATATCCCACTAAAAAGAGAAAATAAAATAAAATTAGACATAAGGCAACACAAATATCACTGTGCACAAACCTAAGGACAATTTCACATGCAATCCTACATTTAGTACACCACTTACAAAAATGTCATGCATGCATGGCAACAATGCTTGCTTGGAGTAAATTGTTTTTTCTTACCTAAAACATGCAACTATGCAAACTGCAGGTCAACCACTGCCAAAACCGCAAAGGAGTCACAGCAAAGGAAGCTAAATTTTACTGTCAGTTGACAAAAATCCTGCCACCAAACATTTAGAAATTTGCCCTTGGTCCTGGTGGTTTATGCCCCTGGAGATGGGCCTTCAAATCTAGGCTGATCTGCCCCCAAGGGGGGGCAGAAAGGGCCAACAGTTATGTGCCCCCTTTGGAGGACGACCCTTGCCCAAGGGGCCCCTCCCACAAAAAAAAAAAAAAATCACTGGTGTCTTCGTGGCAGGTGGGCCTAAAAATAATAGACCGATCCGCCCCTAAGGAGGTCAGAAATGCCTATTAGTAATGTGCCCCCATGGAGAGCAACCTTGCCTAAGGGGTCTCCCCCCAAAACAATAAACACACACACACACATACACACGATCCCTGGTGCCTAAGTGGCTTCACACACACACACACACAATCCCTTGTGCCTAAGTGGCTTCTGCCCCCCTTAGGGGAATATGGGCCTAAAACAAATAGGCCGCTCTGCCCCCAAGGGAGGGGGATATAGCCAACAGTTCTGTGCCCCCTTTGGGGGCGACCCTTGCCCAAGGGGCCAACCCCCACACAAAAAAAAACAAATTAAAAAATCCCTGGCATCACAAAAAAAATAAAAAAAATAATAGGACAATCTGCCCCCAAGGGGGGTCTTAAAGGGTGTAAAACATATTGCCCCCAAAGGGGAGTGACCCTTTCCCAAGCGATCGGGCAGCAATAATGCTGAAAGAGACATCGGGGGAAAGGAAAAACCTCTTTTAGAGCAACCCCGCCTCCCCTGGCCAGAGGAGAAACTTACCCTTGTTCTCCTTGATGAGCTGGATGCAAATGGCTTCCAGCACGATTGCCGCTTCTAATGATGTCAGCATGAACCTTAAAAACTTTATTTTATGCCGGCCTTATATTTTGGACTGAGTGTACTATTCTGAATAATGGCACCCTTCCCTCCATTCACACATGCAAATTTAGGTCTTAACAGCTTACGTCAAAATCTCCAAATATAATGGGAAATGTATTAACTTTTGACAAAACTCAGCAAAGCAATCAATGTTGATGCCTTGCATCAAAGGGAAAGATAAAATACAACCCTATACCTTCTGAGATATGGTGCTGGTTCTCTCTCTCACAACACAGACACACATTAGGCTCCCATGTGCCAATGCCCTCACTCTTGCACGATAGTTCACAGGTGTTGTGTGCATTTTGTCAGGCATACATTTTGTACTGAAAGGCTCCCCTCCCAGTACAATCAATCAATTAATCATAGTATTTGTAGAGCGCGCTACTCACCCATGAGGGTCTCAAGGCCCTTTTGGGGGGGCTGCTACTGCTCAAACAGCCAGGTCTTGAGGAGTCTCCTGAAGGTCAGTAGGTCCTTGGTCTGCCGTAGGTAGATGGAGATGGTGTTCCAGGTCTTGGCCGCAAGGTAGGAGAAGGAATTGCCACCGGATGTTGTCTTGTGGATGCGTGGGACTGTGGCGAATGCGTGATCGGCAGAGCTGAGCTGACGGTTTGGGGTGTAGAAGGTGAGACAATTGTTGAGGGATGCTGGTCCTGCATTGTGGAGTGCTTTGTGGGCATGGGTTAGGAGTTTGAATGTGATCCTTTTGTTGATGGGAAGCCAGTGTAGGTTTCTCAAGTGGGCTGTGATATGGCTGTGGCAGGGGATGTTGAGGATGAGGCGTGCAGAGGAGTTCTGTATCCATTGCAGTCTTTTCTGGTGACCTGCAGTGGTTCCCGCGTACAGGGCGTTGCTGTAGTCCAGTCTGCTGCTGACCTATAGATTTTGCGGAACATGCGAAGAGTGTTGAAGCAGGACGACAAGACAGCGTTGACTTGCTGGGTCATGAAAAGTGATGGGTCAAGGATGAAACCCAGGTTGCGGGAGTGGTTGGTGGGCGTTGGTGCGGCTCCCAGTGAGGGCTGCCACCAGGAGGCATCCCAAGAGGAGGGGATGGGGCCACTGATGAGGACCTCCGTCTTATCTGAGTTAAGTTTTAGTCAACTGTTCTTCATCTAATTGGCTACGGCCTTTATTCCCTCGTGGAAGCGGGTTTTAGCCTAGGGGGGGTCCTGGGTGAGGGAGAGGATCAGCTGGATGTCGTCAGCGTAAGAGATGATGTTGAGTTTGTGGGATTGGACGATTTTGGCGAGCGGTGCCATGTAGACGTTGAAAAGTGTCAGGCTGAGGGAGGAGCCCTGTGGTACACCGCAGATGGTCTTGGTGGCTTCAGATAGGAATGGTGGGAGGCGGACTCTTTGTGTTCTGTTGGTGAGGAAGGAGATGATCCAGTCCAGGGCCATGTAGCGGATCCCTGCGTCGTGGAGGCATGTGCACAGGGTATGGTGGCAGACGGTGTCAAAGGCAGCCGAGAGGTCCATAAGGATGAGGGCTGCTGTTTCACTTTTGTCCAGGAGGGTGCGGATGTCGTCAGTTGCAACGATGAGGGCGGTCTTGGTGCTGTGATTGCTGTGAAAGCCGGATTGAGACGGGTCCAGAGTGTTGTTTTCCTCCAGGTGGTGGGACAGTTGCCTGTTGACGATCTTCTCGAGTACCTTTGCCGGGAACGGGAGCAGGGAGATGGGCCCGTAGTTTTTGGGGTCCTTGGGGTCCACCTGGGGTTTCTTGATTAAGGTGTTGATCTCAGCGTGCTTCCAGTTTTCCAGGAAGGTGGCGGTCTCGAAGGAGCGATTGATGATCAAACGGAGTAGGGGGGTGATGATGGAGCTTGCTCTGTTGCAGATGTAGTGCAGGTAGGGGACATATGGAGAGCCAGGATGAATGGTGTTCATTACTTTGATTGTGTCGGATTCGTTAACGTGTGTCCAGGAGAGCAGAAGGTTGGTGTGGTTGAGGGCGATGAGTCTGAGGTGTTGGTGGCTGCTGGTGAGGTCATGTTGTTGAAGCTGTCGTGGATGTCGGTGATCTTGCGTTGAAAGAAGGTGGCGAGGGAGTCGCAGAGGTCTTGCGAAGGTGGGATGTTGTTGGTGCTGGAGCTGGTGGTTAGCAAGTTCTTTTATGATGTTGAAGAGATCTTTCCTGCTGTGTGCGTTGTTATCGATGCGTTCCTTGAAGGAGGATCTCTTGGTGGCTCGGATGAGCTCGTGGTGCTTGCGGATGGTGTTCTTGAGGGCTGTGTGGGTGGCTGGAGTCTTTTCCTGGTTTTCAGCAGGCCTGTTTGGAGGTGTGGAGGTTGCTGGTGAACCAGGTGGCCTTACTGATGGTGTGGTTGTGAGTGGGTTTTTTGAACGGGGCGAGAGTGTTGGTGCAGTCCTCGATCCATTGCCTGAGGTTGCAGGCGGCTGAGTCAGCGTCAGGGGAGGCAGCTGGTGGGGTGAGGGCGGAGATCAGCTGGTCATTGGTGATCTTGTTCCAGCTGCGGCAGGCAGTCGGTTGCGGGGGGTAGTGGGTGGTGGGTTTATTGAAGGTGAAGTGGACGCAGCGGTGGTCGGTCCAGTGGAGTTCGGTGGTGTGGCTGAAGGTGATGTGTCTGCTGGCAGAGAAGATGAAGTCGAGCTTGTGTCCGGTAGAATAGGTGGGAGATGTGACGAGTTGATTAAGTCCGAGGATGATGAAGTTGTCGAGCAGGGAGAGCGAGTTGCTGTCATTGGTGCTTTCGAGGTGGAAGTTCAGGTCCCTGAGGAGAATGTAATCTGTGGAAGCTAGGGCATGAGCGCTGGCGATGTCGGTGATTGAGTCACTGAACTGCGGTCTGGGGGGTCTGTAGATGAGGGTGCCCCTGAGGTTGGTCTTGGGTTCGATGCGGATCTGGAAGTGAATGTGTTCGGCGCTGCTGAGGGTGTCTTCAGTGTTGGTTGAGATTTTGATGGCTATCCCCCCTCCCGGTCTGTTGGAGCGGTCTCTGCAGGTGATCTTGTAGCCGTCAGGGATGGCTATGGCAATGTTGGGGGCTGAGGATGGGTTCAGCCAGGTCTCTGTCAGGAATGCGATGTCTGGGGAAGAGGAAACAAGAAGATCGCAGTATTCGATGGTGTGCTTGTGGACGGAGCAGGTATACAAAACCTGTCTTGTTACTTTTTCCACAATGTATATGTGCTTCAGAGAGCAGCACAATTGCACAGTTGGAAAAAGGTGGTGGCTTTTTAAACATGCTGGGCAGTTACACCTACTGTGAGGAGAACAGTTTTGTTGGTGTGCATCCCTGTCCACAAATGTTAGTACATAGGGATTTGCATCAAAACCCATAGCGATTGCATCGAAACATCCATATACCATCCATGGAACTACTCCTGGCACATCATAGCACAAAGTAGCACATATAACTGTTTTGTGTTACTTTAACCAACTTTTCAAAGCAAATCATGATTTGTGTTGGAAAGATAACCCCAACAAACCTCTATGGAACATATTTAAAGGTCCCTTGCACCTCCTTACGCCACATTAACGTCATTTTTGTACGCTAATGTGGTGTTAAGGAGGCTTTTTTGTATGCTATATATACAAAGTGACGAAGTGCAAGAATTGCACCACTTTGTAACACCTTGCGCCACATTATGCCTTTGTCAGACATAATGTATGCAAGGGGGCATTCTCCTATTAGGTGGCACAGAAAATGGCGTATTGAAATCTACAAGATTTCACTGTGCCACCTTTAGCATCATTGAAGTGATGCTCACATGGAATTCACTTGGGCCTCCCTTGACTTTGGTGGATTAGCATCATAATATTTGGCACTAATCCACCAAAGCGCCACAATAACATAAAAATTGTTGACGCTATTCGACTAACGTGTGCCATGATGCACTGTTTTGTAAATACAGCGCACACATGGTGTTGTTGGGGAGCACAATGGAGCGCAAGAAAAGTGGTCCATCGTCTATGATGCACCTCTTTCTTGTAAATATGCTCCTATGCTTCTGGTTTGTGTAACCAGTGTGATGCTAACCAGGCACAAAGTGCTCTTTTATTCACCTTATAATATTGCTAAAGGTGGCAGTTAATGCACAACATGCAAATGTACGTAACACAATGTACATCTGTGCAACTTTCGAAATTGAGAAACTAGTCAAACCTGACATAAATTACACACACAAATAAGCAATCGCAATCAAAAACACATATATAGTAGTTCCTCCAATCACACTTCTGCCGCTCATCAAGCTGGAGCCAAAATCAGGGACAAGGAACTGTATTGAGTTTGTTGCTGAAATTTGTGGTTCCAAACGATAGTGAACTCTGAAGTATGCCTCCACATGTTATGGGGTCGAAATATACACCAGGTTTGACATCAAGGGGAAGTGGCAGGATGAGAAGAGTCATATGAAAGATGTGTGTACTATAAAAATGATCTCAGCTATGCCTTCTGCTGACAGGCCCTAGCATGTTTCTGATTCACCCCCATGGAGCAATTTTTTTTAACATTCTGTACGCCCACCAACTACATGACTTGTCTGTTCTTGAGACTATGGTCTTTAGGCTAGGGACAGTTAGTAAATAACATCAAAAGTAAGTACCAATTTATATCTGTCCCTACCAAAGTTTTACCCCTATAAAATGTAAACCTGCCAGTCAGAAATAAAATGCCCCACACACACGCAAAACAAGAGACACAGTGATCCAAATACAATAAACAACCTGCGTGAAATCACAACTGTGAATCATTCAAAGTGTTTTTAAAGTGCAAATGTTTTCCATGTTTATACAGTCAAGTGTTCACAGAAAGCCTGGCTATTGGATTAGGTATTGATAAATACTTATTAGACAGGTATCTCCGGAAGCATCCTCTTCATGTTATATATGAGCAAATATAGAACACTATAGGTTCCAAGGTCGCCCTAATGCTTCCAGGAGCCATTGAGCTATTTAAAGAAGATAAACCTGCAGAATACCGGAGAAAACATGTTCATGGGGAACGCAATCTGAGATTAGCGCTTGAAATCTAGTAGACAAAGGAAAAATTGCAAGCCTGGGCATGATTTAGATAGGAACTGTCACCAAAATGGCGATAATATCTAGCAAGACTGCATCACCCAGCGAAATGTCTGGTCTGTGTGATCTGACTGAAATACACATCTTCCAGAACCAGATCGGATGACAGGGCAGGAGGCTGTAGATTGGTGTTCATCTGCGAGAGGGCCACCATGATCATGTAGGCAGAGAGATCAGGAAAGCAGGGGTGGTCCCATATAGGCAGGAGATGATGAAAGGGGAATTCACTGGCGTGGTGTCATGGACCCCAATAGTAGGAACGTTTTTTGTCTCCCACATGTCATGTGCCATGCAATGTGTATTAACCCTTTTGTTTCCATATAGGTTCAATTTCAAAGTGTGTTTTGACCAGACCATTGACTACCACCGTAGTGCACACTAACACATCTCTCGACTGGTCCCCAGACTGATGGTCTGTTCACAGGCCATTGTGTTATACAAGTGTACAATATCAACACTAAAGACTCTATAAGTGTGCAATAGCAGTCTGTCTGTACAATCTGATCTTGATCTATGTAACAAAAATGATCCTGCGGCCCAATTGTAATTGTTTCAAATATGCTCAAATCATCGTTTGTCTTCTTCACATTTATCCACGTCTCGGAACTCACCATTGTGTATTCTTCACAGTACATCTTTAATAGGAGCTTGGAGCTGATGCTCTTTCAACAAGTGATGTGTGCCCTGCATGCCATTATCCTAGTGAATGTTAACAGGCAGGACGACAAGGGTATGAAACCCCAGGTCCGTGAGAATAGTGTTAGCGCGTCAGACCTTATTAAGTAAACTTAAAAGGGAGACGCGAATAGGCCAATGGACCTTTTGACTGCGCTTCAAGTTTTTCCCACCACGAACCCCGTACTAATGCAGATCAATAACAACTACAATCAATGACATTAGTACTCAATAGAAGTCAGTAATTTCCATACACCATGACCTCTCGGCCACTAATAACCACACCTTTATGTAAAAGTTAGAATGTTTATTTCCCTATATTAGTAATGCTACTGTCACATAACTTAGTCTCAAAATCAAATGATAATCATACAGAAAAAACACTGGCTGACCAAAGCAGCGAAGGAATCGCAATCTAATCAAAGCTTGAGTTACCACACATTCTAATGTTACAGTACAAATTAATTGCAAGAATAACAGCGCAAATGAGATGACAAACATTTAGATTTAGCAAAGAAAAGACATCAACGGTTATTATATGTAGCAAACTTCATCAGTGAGAACCCTAACTAACTTCAGATTAGCAGAGCATGTTTGGGCTTCGTGCAAAACAATTTTGTCACACAAATTTGTAAAAAGATCTAACTATGGCTCTATCAAAATAGCAGTTGGTACCTAGAAACAAAAGCAAATAGACATAACAATCATCAAAGTCATTTTATACCTATCCTCAATATAGTTCAGGAAGCTGTGACAGTCTTCATCAATGGAATATAAGTTTGGTCAGCAAGACATCAGGATGCAGCATCGAAGTTTAGAAAATGCAAAGTCTCTTTAAGCAGTAAGGTTAAGCACGTCTCTTCTCAGGACGGTCAAGAATATAATAGCGAAGTGGCAAAATGGAAAAATGGTGTCCTCCCTGTGCAGTCTGATTAAGTTAAATTTCCTAAAACTACTTTCCACGTCCTCATTGGTCAAAGAATCGCATGTTTATATTTAGTCCAATGAAAATAAAACCCCTAATCTAAAGTTTTACTACTACATGGGTCACATGTCGATGATTTGCTCCTCGTCTCCTGTTCCCATCGTTCGGCTCAACAGGTATCAATATTGTTGCAACTTATACTACTGTTGGTACATCCTTTGTCTTCTGCTGGGGAGGTCAGTCTTACACACATTACATTAAATATTGTTTCACTAGCATCTTCTAGCAAGCAATTTCTCATGAGAACTAAATTTAGCTACGAGCACATGGTCAGTACAGTGGAAAATCACAATTTAATTCTCTAAGTGCCCATTTTATAAAACGCCTAAGAAATGCAGCTTGACATGAGGCTGTGCAACTAGGCCAAGACCTCGCTAAGATAAGGCCTACAATTAATAAAGCTAATACATAAGGCAGAAACCTTCATATGACATATTACTACATTAATCAAACATAAGCTCAACATGTCATATTAATAAGCTATTGATAAGTACACTTTGTGAACATTGGCAGCCACTCACGTAGGCGCAACATCAAATGCGTGCATTATTTTTCTCTGTTAATACATTTTCTATGCAAATTCAACACTCAAAAATACATGAATATTAATTAGTTACATTCAACGTTAACAATAGTGAGCTTTGTGATACCATCTAGCCCTCACCCACACCATACGTGATCCAGAATACTTCAACAGCTCCCTTGTCTGTTGCTCCTTCAGGAAGTTACTGCATAGCTGCTAGGATAAATGGTGAATATGCTTGTGTATGCTAGACAGATTCTCCTGGTGTCTTTAACTATTCTACAAGGATCACAAAAGGTTCTTCTAAGACAGTGTATTATTATTTGGTGTGGGTGTTCCCCGACCTCAAAGAATAATAAAAGTATCCCATCAGACTAAACCCCCAATGTGGCTAAATTAACCTGAGCTCAACACCTGGTAGATATGGCAGACAGTCTTAACTGAGGGCAATGTGTAAAGTATTTATGCAGTACCAAATAAGTAATAAAGTCAAAGCACTAAACAATACAGATGTCCAAACTATGTTAGAAAATAGAGTATACTTTGTAGCCAAAATGACACCAAAACAGCAGAAATCCACAGAGGGGAACAGGACAGTTCTAAGTGAAAATAGCACCCAAAAGTGTGAAGTCCCAATAATAGTCTATGGGGACAGTAATCAGGGACCTAGGGGCATGTTAAGGCCAACTGTGATTGGGCTCGAGATTGGATACATCAAGTGGAATGGCTGGCCCAATATATTTACCTTCGGACTCCATTTGCAGAATGGAAGTCAGAATCTCTCAGTTGGGCAAGGCGGCAGGCTATATATATTTCCAGGAAGGGTTCACCGAAGTCAGATAGGTGTTGACAAGGTTCGGCCATGCCTGGTGATTTTGTCAAGAAATGCTCAAAGTGGGAAAAGACACATTCCTCATCAAGGCTGCCATCCCATTGGTAGGATACTTTTGGCACCTTCGCCCAGTCTGGATTTCTACCTGGGACTTTGCTCAGATTTTGACAGTGGGACAAGGTGGCAGGCTCTATGAAAGAGGACTCTATAGAGGACTCTATAGAGTCAGACAACCTCATCGGATACCCTCTTGCTGAGGGCCCATTGATATGGATTTGCTACTGTAGAGAAGTTCCAAGCAGAACAAACCATTTTCTCCAGCCCAGAAAAGTTGCGCCATCGCCGGATCGACTCTGTGGCTTTGTAATGGTGAGCCACTTTTTCCTCAACTCTTTACCTAAGGCTCCCAGTCTTTGAGTGGTGGGGGCGCTCTTAGGACTTCAGGGCTGGGTTTAGCAAAAGACTTGTACGGGGTCCAGTGAAGGACCAGTTGTGACTGGGCAAACCATCGGAGAAAATATGGTTCTTCAGGTTGATATGTCCCTGTAACCACACAGGAGGTCTGCCCACTAACCCTTGGAGTCAATTTCTTTGTATTGGGTACAGGAGGGGAAAGGTTCAGTTCTTCAGAGTTCCTCTTAGGTTACAGGAAGCAGGGTTCAGTCCTTTTCCAATATTCCATAAGTCCAAAAGAGGCAGGGGAGAATTCCTTGGGGTGCCTCATTTATCTTGGTCGCTAGCCTCTTCCTGGGGGTGACTCCTCACTCCCTCCTAACCAATTAGGTTAAAGTTTCCAAGGGTTGCCTTACTGATTCCCTAAGGTAATTATAACTCATACCCCTGCCATTCAGTCTTTTCATGAATTATGTTTTTTGAAATGTTGCAGTGATGTTATCAATGATGTCAAGAGTAATGTTATATGAGCCGTAATTAGCTGTGCATGGTGAGGGAGTGAGTTATAGTTACCTAGGGTCACAAGATATAATTACTAAAGATAATTGTAAGTTATTTCAGTGTGTTGTAGATTGTAAAAGGTTATGTTGTCACTGAAATGTTCAGCCAGCTATAATGAATGTATAGGTTTTTTAATGTGTGGCAGAGGTAGGCCTCATGGTGAGGCATGCGGCCAACCCAGCAGGCAGCCAACTTCATAGCCCTCTTTGCTGAACCACAAAGGGCACCAGGGCCCCAGCCCCTGGTGACTTTAAGTGGAGGGAGGCCTTCTGATTTTCACAGTGGTCACAGTCCACCATTTGCTTTTTTTTAAAACACTGTGATCCTGTGGGAGTCCCACAGGGCCTAGGCAGGCCCAGTGTCCCTACACTGACCACTTATATAATTTTTCACATGTAAACTTAGGACACAGAACAACGCCTTGTAATGGCTGCCTGCAAAATTTTTCTTCATGCTGCAGACAGCCGATCAGAGCGCCTCCAATCACAGGAGCATGTCTTCCATTGGAGCAACCTGGCCCACTGAAAAAAGACCTCTTGGGGCAATCAAAAAGCTCTATTTTTCAAAATGAGGTTTGAGGCACTCTCGCAAGAGTTTCTCAAACACAAACATCCAGATATACAAATATATTTGTACCAGTAGGTATAGTTAGGATCTAGTTTCCATAGGAAAGGTGTTTTTTGTTTTGCTAATAGCTTTGGCACTGTTTGATGAATCTTCACGAAATTTTCAAGAATAGTTGTCCACTCACTTCAGCTGCTGTCTAGAAAGTTTCAGATTGGTTCCTCGAGTGAGGGAGTCCCATAGGGATTTTAGACCTGGCCCAGAAAGATTTGGTGTAAATCTATTCAATAGTTTTAGAATTATTAAAGTTTTTTTTTTTTAAGTATATCAAGATACGTTGAGGGTCTGTGGATTCAACGAATCTCAAACTGAGATCTGATTGGCTGCCACCACTTCAACTGGGAAGTGCAAAGTCCCAAGAAAAAATGCAAAAAAAAACCATAAAGTGCTAGGGTCCGAATACCCTGACTTCAACTTGGCCTGTTGGTGGGGTTTCTCTCGCATGGGGAAAAAACAATGTTTTTTAAATGTTACTGTGGATCTCCGGAGAATGAACAAGAGCAGTTTCCTGGGTCCAGTGAGGGGAAATACAAAAATGTAGGGTGAAGGGGCATGCATGGCCTCCTGCCTGGCTGATTTTGCCACCCTCCCCGGTTCTCGGCTGTAGTTAGTAATGGGGAGGGGGGCAATTCAGCCACCCTCCAGTGTCGATTTCAGCTCTGGCCATTAATGGCCCTAGGGACCCCATCCCCGGGGCCGGCTCCTGCTCTGTGCCTGGATGCCCACCACAGGGATATAGCAGTTTCTCTGCCTGCACTGGCACAGGCATGGAAACCTGTGTTTGCTTTCGCATGGCAGGAGCAATTTCAAAGCTCCTGCCAAGGAGACCAAACATGTATCCCACTCCCAGCTGGCAGTGCTCCTGTCTCCTGGGAGCAGACTTCAGATCTGATTCCCTCCTCGTAGTGATGCAGGCAGGAAACAGATCTGAATGTTGCTCCTATTCATAGGGAACAGCATTTTTAGCAGTTCCCTAATGGTGGGAGCAATGCCGGAAGCCGCTCGATGTGGGGAGCCAGCTGGCGCCACAGGGGCTCCCCCAGCAGCCTCCAACAACACAATGGTGGGTGCCCTGGGTGGCCAGGTCCTGCGGGATGGGATCCTGGAGCCAAATTGGCATGGTAAGGGGGGTTGCATGACCCTCTTTAGTAATTGGCAAAAGTGTCGTCTCTAGGTCTGAAATCACCCTGAGGAGGGGGTTCGCATGCCCACCTCTCCCGTTAGTAAATGGACAGGCCATGGGATATGGGATGCCTGGGGCTGAAATAGACCGAGGGAGGGTACTGCATGTCACCCTCCCTAATACATTTTATGGTGTGCCCTGGGTATGCGGTCCGTGAGGCCAAAAATGGCCCACGCTGGAGGGATACATACCCTTTCATCTAAAAAAAAAAGCATCAGGCCACAGGGTCCCTGGGGTCAAAATTGCCTCAGGGAGTGGTGCTCTCCCCAGAGACTGTAATGAGCCCTGGGAGGGGTGCTGCATGACCCCTCTAGGGTTCGCTGCTTTTGCGGTGTTGGCCACAGGGCTTGGCTCCATGCTAGGCCTTGTGGCCAACGAGCAACTGTGCACTGCTGAAGGCTATGTGCAGCATGGATTTGGTTGCATACGGGGGTTGGCCGCAGGTCCTGGGGCCAACCCTCCACCATGATGGCTAAAGACCGTGCACAGTGGCAGTTGGATTAACGTATGGTTATACATTTTTAATTTATGTTAAAAAAGCAAGATTACAAGGATTTTAAAAAAACTTAGAAATTCACTAAAAAAGGTTACAAGGATGTTATAGGTAGGTCTGGATTTTACAAACACAAAACCATAGAAATTTAGCAGTTATAGTTAAGGTTATCTCAACTGACTATATCTCGTGACCCCATCATACACTGATAATTATCCTGCATATAACATCACTCATGACATCTTCTGAGACATCATTGATAATATCACTGCAACATTTGCTGTAAAATTATTGATAAGAAAACAGTACTTGGCGGGGGCACAAGTTAAAGTTACGTTGGGGGCGAGTCATAGTTACTTGAGATAACTCGAACTATAACTGCTGAATTTCTGTGGTTTTGTGTGTTTCAAATCTGAATCTAACTATATTGTCCCTTGAACCTTTGATTTTTGTGTGTGTGTGTGTGTGTGTATATGTAACCAAGTGGCAATCACCACTAGGTAGTTTTAGTTAGGACCTAGTTTCTACAGAAGAAGTGTTTTTTGCTAATGATTTTGGCACCGTTTGAGGAATCTTCACAAAATCTTCCATCAAAATATGATGCATACCTAAACGTCTGTCTGGAAAGTTTCAGGATGATTGGTCAAACGGGGGCTGAGAAAAGGGGGGTTTCCAAAAACATGTTTTCCCATTCATTTTTCCATAGGGATTTCAAACAGCGATAGTGCTGAAACCACTGGACATAATAACACCAAATTTGTCAAAAAGGTAGCTCTTGGTAGCCTTTTGGTTAATTAGTGTAAATCCGTTCAGTAGTTTTAGAGAAATTATCCTAAATCCAAATTTGAATATATATGGATTCCAAGGATTCGCGACCCCTTCCGATCTAGTGCTGAGATCTGATTTGCTCCCAACACTTGAACAAGGACATGTTGGCAGACATGTTGGGTCTTGGCTTCAGCCAAATCCCAGAAAAAAAGTGTTAAAAAAACAAAAGGGGCCGGGTTACAGTCACCCTGAGCCTTTACCTCTGGTGCTGGGGTCCCAGAGGGACCACCACCTCCCCAGTACATTGATCACATTGTGTGCAGGGGAGACACGCAGCCCCCGCAGATCTGGGGACCACCACCTCCTTGGGGCACTGATCACATTGTGTGCGGGGGGCCATGCTGCCCCCATGCAGCCCGGGAACCACCACCTCCCTGAGGCATGTGTTAAAAATAGAAAGGGGGTGCATTTTGGACCCCTTTAGGCCCCGGGGACCACCTCTCTGGGGCAATGCACGTTGCAGGGGGCCAAGTGGCCCCCCTCATGGAGCCACTGATGGACCAGGAGGATTTCCACTCCCCAGGGCTCGCTCCTGCTAAGTCCTTGGGTGCTTACCCCTGGGAGATAGCTGTTTGCTGTGGCCAAGTCACAGCAAACAGTCTGCTCCAGTGAAACAGCTCTCCCTTCATCGTAGCAGTGGTTTCCTCTGTGTGCCCACCTGCAGAGAGGCAGGCAGACACACAGAGGAAACTTCTCTGCCTTGGGAGGGGGGCCACATGGCCCCCTCCCGTAAAAAAAAACAAAAAAAACATTTAGGTCAGGCCCCTGAGGATGTGGTCCCTGGGGCTGAGATTAGCATGGGGGGCCACAAAACCCTCCTCCCCCGCAAAAGAATCAATAATTAGGCCAGGCCCCGGGGAATGTTGTCCCCGGGGCAAAGATAAGCCTGGGTGGGGCTGTTTGCCCCCCTCCCCAACAAAAATGTAAATGTTTAGACCAGGAGATTAGCCTTGGGGGGCCTTGCATTCCCCCTCTCAAAAACAATTAAAATATTTATGCTGGGCCCCTGGGGATGGGGTCCCAGGGGCCAATATCGGTCTAAGGTGGGGGGGCATTGCAGGTTTGGGTTGTTATAGGGTTTGGCCACAAGGAACTGGCCACAGACCAGGCGCTGCAGCCTGTCACCACTGCGCACGGCCATAGAGTTTCAAATGTGAGCCTAGCTATAACCTCCCTGTGGGAGGTGTCTATGTATATATATATATATATATATATATATATATATATATATATATATATATATATATGTGTATGTATATTTAACAAAACATATCTAAATTACCCCACAAAGGCAATACAGGGTTTTGGTTCCCGGGAGCAATAAATAATAAATGTTAATCGAGCGGCTCCCACCGCAATTTTTTTTATCCATAATCTTTTTAACACCAATATCTTTTTTAGGGTCGAGCCTGCGTCGCATGCGCTTGTGCATGCGTTTCCCTAAGCGAGACACTTTAGTAATTAAAAAGGGCTCGGAGCCCTGTCCAAGTCACGTCAGTGTTTGTCATTGGCTTGTGGGCTTGCCTATTAGAATCTGCTTGATTTCATTAGTGGAAGGCATGCATATGTCATGCCTTTTCCGGTGGATAGCCCTTCTCGAGCGCATGGACCAAGAACAGAAAACATGCAAGACTCGCTGTTTTCTGTCTGGCTCGTGGACTACTTTTTCCCTATTTTCCCAGCGCGATCTCGCTTGGCAGAAGTCGAGCGCTTGTTACACAGTAAATTGCACTTTTTCCGGTTAGTACATAAATGCACTTTTGTCGATAGGTTTCATTACCAGTGAAAAGTCGAGTTAGGAGTTTACAACGCTATCAGCTCTAATACGAGCAAACGCGAGACCCGTTGCATTGCAAATGCTTGTTTTTCTTGTTGGTGGCTGCAGCATCACTAGATCCCTGAGACAGCCCAATTCAATGGGTCCATGCAGGACCAGGAAATATTTTTTTAAACACTGGGGTGATCCAGTCCCAACTAGGTCATCCACAGAAGCTTTAGCATTGGAGGCTGCAGGGGAAGGCCCAAGGAACCCATGGATGTTTCTGGCTAGCTATCTACCACCTAATCTGGATGATGGTGGGAGCTGGCTCTTTTGATTTGCTTCTGCCTAGAGGCAGCAGCTTTTGCTTTTGCTCATGTCAGCTGAAAGCAATGGTATATTTGCTGCCTAGGAAAGTGTAGGCAGAGAATTAGACTTTTATTTCCTGTCTTCATTCTCCCAGACAGGGAACAAGACAGTGTCCTAAGGTATGGGGTCGCTAGGACATTGTATCCCTTTGGACCCTGGGTTAAGGGGGTCTCTGGTGCCATTCTACTGCTTAAAAAGGGAGCCGTGATGTCCCTCTACCTAAACAAACACTGGCCTAGGGAGATCGGATCATCAGGGAGTTTGAGAAGCTTGGGGAGGAGGGCATACGTCCCCTGGGAAAAAAAAAACCACAGAATGGGGTCTCAAGGTTTTAAAATGGCCCACTGCCACATATCCCCTCCCCATAAAAATGAAATCAGCCCTGGGGGATGGGGTCCCAGGGCCTTAAAATGGCTCAGGGAGAGAGGCTTGACATCCCCTCCCCCAAAAAAGTAGTTGTAGTGGCCCACACCAGGGGTCTAATATTTGAAAAGTGCTAGCCCGTCCAGTTTTTTTACCCAGGATTGTGGATCCACAGATCCTCTTTGGATCCACTGCACCAGTAAAAAGGTTGTTTTTGCCCTCCCCCATATCAGGCATAAGGGGTCAGAGTATCACCACCCTGCACCCCATATTTGTTTTTTCTATATTCTTTTTGCAGGGCATGAGTCTCTGAATCCATTGATGTTATCCCAACGAGTAATAGGTCCTACTCATAATAAAGGTCATACTACTGCCATGATTTTTACCAATTGAACTCATTTAGAGGCAGATTGTCTGGTACCGTAAACCTGAACCAATCATTATCTGCTCCCTTTTACTGTATCTGATGCCTCTTCTGTGCCTTCCACTGCAACAATGGCCCAGAGGTGTCATCATTGGTCCAAGCTGAATACGGGAGACTGGTTAAGTGTTTTGGATGCCACAAGGCCCACTCAGTTCTATCAAGTTGCCTTTTCCTCAAGCAGCAATCATGGATCACCAATTCATTGGACACAGTCCTTCCAATGAAGCAGCACAGGAATGGGTGACTAGGAAAAAAATCCCACTGTTTTATTTTCCATTTACTTAGCCTCAAAAAGGAGTGTAAGCACTTAGAGAGAATTTGGAGAAAGACATACGATGTGAATGTATGATGGAACAACAAATGCTGGAACCACGCATGCCTGAACAACGTGGTCGGAACAAAGACTGCATTGTTACCACAAATGCCTTTACCACGCATGCCTTCACAACAATTTTTTGTTGTAAGAGCATGCCTAGTAAAGGCATGTGTGGGAGCGACATGCATGGTACTAGCATGCAACCCCCCCATCTGCCCTAAGGCCCAGAAGTACCCCACCCCTAATACTAAAACTACCTGACCCCCACCCCAAAAACAAAACTACCCCAAATATCTCCCACCGACCCTGAGCCCTAAACCCTTCCCGACCTCCCCAACCCATCCTAAAAACAACCAAGCCTCCACCCTCCCCTAAAATAAAAAATACCCCAAGCTGCCCACCCCACCCCCAAAAACCAAACTACCCCAACCCCCAACCCTGCCCCTAAAAACAAAAGTACTCCGATCCCCCCACTCCCACCCCTACAAACCTAACTAACCCAATCCCCCATCCTCAAAAACCAAACTACCTGACCCTAAAAACTTAACTACCCTGATCCCCCACCCCATAAACCAAACTACCCCGATACCCCACCCCCAAAAACAAAACTACCCTGACCCCCACCTCGCCCCCAAAACCAAACCACCCCAACCACCCACCCCAAAAACCTAATTACCACGATCCCCCACCGCACCCCAAAACACAAACTACCCTGATCCCCCCACCCACAAAAACAAAATTACCCCGACCCCCCCACCCTGCCCCGAAAACAGAACTACCCAGACCACTCCACCTCAAAAATCGAATTACTCCAATCCCCCCACACCCAACCACTAAAAACCAAACTCAAACCCTTCCCCGACTTCCCCCACACAACCTAAAAACAACCAACCCCCGCACCCCCCCTAAAAACCAAACTACCACAATGCCCCACCCCACCCCCAAAAACCATACTACCCCAATCCCCCACCCCCAAAAACCAAACTCCCCTGACCCCACAACCTAACTACCCCAATCTCCACCCCCAAAAACCAAACTACAACACCCCCACCCCCAAAAACAAAAGTACCCCGACCACCCCAAAAAAACTACCCCACCCTGCCCCTAAAAACAGAACTACCTGATCCCTCACCCCTAAAAACCAGTACAACCCAATCCCCCCACCCCATCTCTAATAAAGCCTTCTACCCTGCCCCCCACCCCCAAAAACCACCCTGATCCCCCAACCCCCCACAACCTAACTACCCTGATCCCCCACCCCCAAAAACAAAAGTACCCCAACCCCCACCCCAAAACAAAACTACTCCGACCTCCATCCCTGCCCCTGAAAACAGAACTACCCAGATCCCCTACCCCTAAAAACAGAACTACCGGATTCTCTAAAAAACAAACCACTCCACCCCAACCCTAAAAACTACCCCCAATCCTGCCCCAGGCTCACTTACCTGACCGCGTCCTCTCCCGATGCCCCTAAAAACAAGAACTATCCTGATCCCCTACCCCTAAAAAAAAAAAATAAACATGCCCCAGCCCCACTTACCTGACTGCGTCCCCTCCCGATGCACTCTCCCTTTTTCTCTGCCTTAACCATGCATGTGCATTGTTCAGCACATGCGTGGTTAAGGCAGAGAAAAAGGGAGTCATTGTGAATGCAAGTGTGGTTCCGCTTGCGTTAACAACGTAATCGTTGTTCCGAACGGTTCTCCATATGATACAGCTAATGATGCCAAATATAGGAGTGCGGTTAGGCAGTACCACATTGATATATTATTCCTCAAAAATTGAACAGTCTGCAAACTCCCCCAAGGAGATTTTACAAATATTAAAAGATATGTTGGAGCCTAAATTTTCTGTTGGTCCCTGGGAGTCACTAGTGAGAATAGCAATGACCTGGTCCTCTTCTTTCAGAAGAAGATGCTTGACATCTATTCATCATTTCCAGACAATATACCCCCGGAGAACTCTTCCTGGACCATAACAGCTCAGCCAGCAGAGACTTTGGTAGCCTTCTCGGACCTTACTGTGGACCTTCTTATACCTCTCCTTAGCACAATAAATTCTGGTTCCCCTCTCCACCCCGTCCACCTTCATATCTTAAAAATGGGGTTGTGATGGTATAGGCCTAAGTATTGGTAGAGCTACTCAAACTCTCCCTTGCCAAAGGGCAAATCTCTTCTGATGGGAAGCATGGTCAAGCTACTTCTAAAAAAAATCTGGACTTGACCCACTGTGTTTGAGAAGCTATAGGCCTATCCCTTTGTTGCCGGGAGTCTCTAAGCATTTAGAAAAACATGTTAATAAGCACCTCTCGGCTTTTTTGGTGTCCTATTGTATACTTCACCACAGGCAAATGGGGTTTTGTCCACAGCATAGTATGGAAATGTTCATGCTGGTAGCATTGGAGGAGGCTAGATGGCTGTTGGATCACAGAGGCTCAGCCACATTTATTTTTCTTTGATACGGTGGACTGTGCTACTCTTCTTCTTCGTATTGCACAAGCTGGCATTGAAAGTCAAGCCTTAGAATGGCTTTCTTATTTTTGGGAGGACTGAACCTTCCAGGTTCTTGATCACACCTTTTACTCAAATACTGTTCTAATGAAGTGGGGGGTGCCCCAGGTATCTTCCCTTAGCCCACTCTTTATAACATTTATATTCTTCCACTGGCAGAGATTGTTTGCTCTTAAAAGTTTGCCATAATTTCTCACGTGGATGATACTCAGATAGTAATTTAAATCTCTCTGTCCTACAGCCCCTCTTACTATAGCCTCTCTCCAGGAAGTAGCCAACAGGATGGCTAATAGTAAACTTAAACTGAAAGGAGACAAAAAAGAGGTGATAATACTGGGTAATAATCTGAGTAGGTAGCTCCCTTCTGCTAGCTCTGTTTTAATGTACCTAGTCCCAAGCCTGTGATAAAGAACCTCGGCATATGGCTCGAAAATAGGTTTATGATGGACCATCAGGCAAATTATCTTGCTGCCAGCTGCTTTGGGATCCTGAGACTACTAAGGAAAGTAGTTAATCTTTTACCTTTTTTGGCAAAAAGACATCATCCAGGCTTTTATCAACTCTCGGATTAGAACAAGTGATTCAAAACACTGCAGCATATTTCCTTATGAACCTTCCTACATAGGCTTCAGTAAATATTGTCTTGAAAGAGCTTCATTGGCTTCCAGTGAAGCAGCAGGTGCAATTTAAAGCCTTGTGTATTTTACACAAAGCATTGCATAAAAGAGGCTCGCTACTATTAGGTCCTTTTGCCATCCCCCACACACCTGGGAGGTTATTAAGATCCTCCTCAGCTTCTCTACTTCAGGTCCCTAGGATCAAGATATCCTCCTGAGATGGATATTCCTTTTCATACCTGTAGGAGGCTGGCCTGGTTTGTAGTGGGTACCAGAGGTACTTACACCTTATACCAGGTCCAACTATCTCTTAATTAGTGAAATGTAGTCAGTGTCTAGAAGCCAGGGTCTCTAGGGGTAGTGGGAATGAGCAGCCAAGGCCTAACTAGGAGAGATGCAAAGCTCATGCAATACCACTGTAGTCACACAGTTTTCACAAACATGAAAAAAATACTCAGTGTTACAAAATAAAACGTACTTTATTTTGGTGACACAAATGCCAAAAATACCTTAGAGACTATACTCCCTCAGGAGGTAAGTAATATACACAGTATATACATTAGAATGCAGTAATAGCTGTAAAAACAGTGAGAAAACAGTAAAAAGTTTAAAATGGGCCTGGGGGAACACAAACCGTATACTAAAATAGTGGAATGCAAAAGTCGGTTTACCACCTAGGCAAGTGTAGTGTGTAGAGGGGCACTAGGAGTATTAGAAAACCAAAGGTAAGTAATAGAACCCACCCCAGAGTCCAGGAAAGCAGGAGTAAATCACAATAACTTTCCTAGAACACACAAGCACATGTGATAGAAGGTTATGCAAGAACCAGAATAGACTGCAAGACACCAACAATGGATTCCTGGACCTGAGACCTGTGGAAAAAGGGGACCAAGTCCAAGAAGCACTGAAGAGTCCAGGGAGAACAGGAGCCCCTGCTAACCCGGATGAAGGTGCAACAGAAGAACCACCAGTGAAGAGAAACAGTCAGTACTGCACCCAAGAAAATGGATGCAGGTTCCTGGTGGATGCAGATGATGTCCCACGCCGGATGGATGATTGCAGTCTAGTTTACATTGCTGGATTCAGTCAGTCAACAAGCCTTGGCACACACAAAGCTCACGGCTAGCAGAAAATGTGGCTGCCCAAGACCAGGTGGGACCTGGTGGCCTCTACCCAGGAGGGAGAGACAGAATGGGCTCTCAGCAACTCATAGTGCCCTCAAAAGACCAGAAGGCACGCACAGGAGTCCCACAGCATGGGGATAAAGAAGGTGCAAAAGGAGGCCCATGCAGCATTACACAAAGGATTCCCACGCCGCCGGAGAACCACACAGGAGGTTGTGTGTCACAGAAAGGAACGCTAGGGGCTAGAGCTGCACGATGCTTGAAGAACTTAGTGGAAGGATGCCAACAAGCCTTGGCAACTGCAAAACATGCAGTGCACGGGGTACTGTCTTTCATGGGGAGGCAAGCTCTTACCTCCACCAAAGTTGGACAGTAGGACATCAGGACCATCGGGGCCATTTCAGTCCACCACCCGTGATGCTGGATCCAAGCACTTCATCAGGAGATGGGACACAGGCCACCAGTCATCGCTGCAGAGGGGAACGTGACTCTATCACTTCAAGAGAGATTCCTTCATTCTTGTGGGACAGGCGGAAGACAGGCAGTCCACGGAGGATGCACAACCTGGAAACAGTTGCAGTTGCTGGCATGAGCTGAAGATACAATGTTGCAGAAGTCGTCTTTGCTTCTTTGTTGCAGTTTGTAGAGTTCCTGGAGGGTCCATATGCAGTTTTGTCAGTAGAAGGTGAAGTAAAGGATACAGAGGATTCCTGCTGGAGTCATGCAATCTTAATCTGAGGAAACACCCAGAGGAGAGACCCTAAATAGTCCTGAAAGGGTGATTGGTCAGCTGCACAGGTAAGCACCTATCAGGGGAGGGCTCTGACGTCACCTGCTGGCACTGAGCACTCAGACACTCCCAGAGTGCCCCACCACCTTGGAATCTAAGATGGCAAAACACAGGGACTCTCTGGAGGAGCTCTGGGCACCACCCCTGGGGTGGTGGTGGATAGGGGTGTGGTCACTCCCCTTTCCTTTGTCCAGTTTTGCACCAAAGCAGGGACTTGGGGTCCCTGAACTGGTGTAGACTGGATTATGCAAGGAGAACACCCTCTGTGCCCTTCAAAGCATTCCTAGAGGCTCTGGGAGGCTACCTCTCCTATGCCTGTAACACCTATTTCCAAAGGGACAGGGTGTAACCTTTGTTCTGCCTTCCTGTGGCAGCAGCTGGGGCTGCCTGGAAAACCTCATGAGGTTGGAATGGTAGTACAGGGGAGTCCACTGTGGTGCACTCAGAGTGCATGGAATTATACAACCAATGGTACAATCAGCATTGGGGTATAATTCCAAGATGTTAGACACCTTACATGGCCATATTCAGAGTTACCATTGTGAAGCTGGACATAGGTATTGACCTATGTCCAGTGCATGCATAAAATGGGATCCCCACACTCACAAAGTCCGGAAAAATTGTCCTGTATGATTTGGGGGCAACTTTGCTAGTGCAGGGGTGCCCTCACACACAGGTATTCTGCACCCAGCTATCAGGGTTGGAAGGCCTGTAGATGGGTGACTTATAAGTAACCTGGTGCAGTGTAAATGGCTGTGAAATGGTGCATGCACCATTTCACACAGGCTGCAATGGCAGTCCTGAAGAAGCCTTTGCATGGGCTCCCCATGGGTGGCAAAAGTAATGCTGCAGCCCATAGGGATCCCCTGGAACCCCAATGCCCTGGGTACCTAGGTACCATATACTAGGGCCTTATAAGGGGGCACCAGTATGCCAATTATGAGTGGAATACTGTGTTACCAGTATCCAACAACCAAATTTAAAGGGGAGTGAGCACAAGCACTGGGATCCTGGTTAGCAGGGTCCCAGTGACACAGTCAAACACACTGACAAACAGGCCAAAATGGGGGTAACCAAGCTAGAAAGAGGCTACTTTCTCACAGTACCTGGCTCCAAAGCTATAGAACATTATCCCTTTGAAACTGCAGCACATGACTAATGAGTGTTGTTTTCATAAGGCCCTGAAAACCTGGTTGTTTAGACTTTAGTCCCCTGTTGCATGCTCCTCATGGAACTGTTGACTACTTAGTGCTAGGAAACCTAAGGGTAGCCATGCGCTTTCCAAGTCTGATAGAATAGAATAGAACAGATGACTAGTCAGGTACTATAGGTGATGCAGTATCCAAGTACAACAAAAGTGTACAACACAACACTTGATCATGTGAATCAATGACCTAATCCTTATGGTGGTGAATCTATAATCATAATAAGGGGTTATGCTCTTCCATCTGATATGTATAGCTCCAAAATATTAGATATAAAGTATGCCCTGTCATACTTTATAAGGATATTGCAGGTCACCAAGGAGTTCCATAACCATATAGAGAAAGGAGGCCGAAGGCTGGAGTCACAAATAAGGTTATGGAACTCCAAGACTTCTTGCAATATCATTACTTTTATTTACTTTTTTTAAATAGGTAGTGGTCCAAAGGGCAAGGGATACCCAGCTGACCTCTTTTCATTTGCAAATGGGTTGCATCCTTCTTAGAGGTGATGGTACAGGTTCAATGTCTTACAACAATATTTTGGTTTCAAAACATTGACACATATCTTGGCATATTCCTATTGCAAGGGATGCCCTATTGTTGGAAAGTGGATTATTGGTAAGGGCAGGTAAGTACCTACACTTAGCAATAGGCCACTAACCCTCACTACATCCAGTTAGGTCTCAATAAATTAAACCCAGCTCAACCCCTGGTAGCTTGGCAATGAGCAACAAGCCTTAACTTAGGAGACAAATGCCCTCATTATGAGTTTCGTGGTGTTAAGACCACCAGACTCGAGGTGGCGGTTGGACTGCCACGGTCGTGGCAGTCCGACTGCCACATTTTGACTGTGGCGGAGCCACCACGGTCCAACCTCTGACACCGCCAGGTTGCTGCCAGATGACAGCCTGGCGGTCTTGACAGTTGAAATCTGCCAGGGTGGCGCTGCATGCAGCGCTGCCCTGGGGATTACGACTCCCCAGTCCACCAGCTTTTTTATGGTGGTTGGACCACCATGGAAAGGCTGGTGAAATGGGGATTCCGGGAGCCCCATCGGGGCTCCTGCACTGCCCATGCACTTGGCAGGGGGCCCCATGGACAGCCATGTTGCGCTTTGCACTGCCAAAATTACAGGCTAAATTGTATTTTGCAAGTTTGTGCCATTTTTGCGTCAAACCACGGTGCAAACGCGGCACAAAAAAAAGTATAAATATGGGCCTTAGGCGTTTATTTAGTATTTGAAGAATGTTGATGAACCATCAGAAAGTGACTGTCCATCCATTCTCAACCATAAAATATCATCTGTTTGGCTGCATGGTGGATGAGCATCTGCCATCTTTTCCCAGCATTCTTACAGCAGCTCAATTGACAAAATTACAGAAAGAAAATAAGGTGCAACCCGCTAAAAATCTAAAATTCTGCCCATCTTATTTAAAGTCCATTTCACTGAAAGAATATATGGCTATAGGTACTCCACACCTCTTATGAAGGAAAAAAGTATAATTAGCTGACCCTCAAGACTCTCACTTCACAATCAACACATGCAAGATATCACTACGAATGAATATGGGAGAGATTGTGGACCATATGTATTTGCTTTAATAAACTTTATCTAAGTATTGCATTCATAAATGCATTTTATCTCTATTTATTTAATACAGAAAAGTACAGCCTCTACCTCACCAGCGAAGGAAAGACATACCATTAAAATATACAGATTCAACTATAAGACAATGCTTACCTAGGAAAATAAATTAAAACCAGTCCATATTGCAGACATTATTATTTCAAATGTTATCTCTCCACTTGTGAAGACCATGGTAGTGCTGCATTTTGATACAAATTTTTCTTTTCATGATACTGTTGCAGAACCTTATCAAATGTCTCAGCCAAAGTTTTGAGCTAGCCACAGTTCTTGAAAAACTGCTACAACGCATGGAGGAATATGTCTACTTCCTTACTTAACCAACACTTAAAAATAATTTGAAGGGAGGGTTATTTGCTTTAGGAGGGTTTCCCCATGTGAGTGGAGCACTTGAAGCCTTGATTTCACCAGAAGACCTGGAATTGGTATTTTGCAGCTGAAAGCACTTTAATTAATTCAATGTGCAGATGGTCTGCTCAGAAGACATATTCATTAACAGTAGTTGTGCAAAGGTTTTGGGATATATTAATGGCAACATGAGCGTAGCACAACAAATTTCAGCACTACAAGGAGAGCCTGGATTATTGCTAATTTAATAGACATTTAGGCCCTCATTATGAGTCTGGCAGTCACTAGACCACCGGTCCGACCGCCACATTATGACACTAGCCAGGGTGGCATCCTGCTGATTACCACCTGGTTCTCTGCTAGCCTTTACATGGCGGTTTAACTGCTGGCAGAGAACAAGTGCAGGGGGACCAGGCACTTGGCATTGGCAGTGCAGGGATCCCCCTGTCCAGCACCCTCACAATGCTCATTGTCTCCTGTGCAGAGAATAAGCATTGCAAGGGTGCTGGTTCCCCCTGCTGCCGACTTGATTACGAGCCAGTGACAATGCTGCCGCCACTTTCCTGCTGGGCTGACAGGCAGAAACCTTGGTTTCCGCCCATCCTCCCAATGGGAAAGTGTTGATGGGCCCAGTGGGGAGGAAGTCATAAGTCTGCAACCTCCCCATTAGGTGACATGTCTGACGGACTCTTAATCAGGCCCCTAATAACAAATAAGTATAGATTTAATTTTGCATACATAACATTATATAAATAGTTATTTCTTCAGGTGATTCAGCCTATTCAAAAGGAATACAACTCTTAACAGCATTAAGGAACTTACCAACACTGAAACCAATGTGTTATGATGAAACCCAGGATCAAATCAAATGACTAGTAGAATGTATTTTGCCTGCCTAAAAAGTCAGCTTCAGATATCTAGATTAGGCTGGCTGTGCTTTATTGTGATCTCCTGGAAATGCATGTAAACAGTGGTACTTTGTTGTATTTTGTACAACATTGCACTAAGAAGAAACATACTCCTCATCACTGATGATGATTACCAGTCACTGCAACAGGGTGATGTAGTTGCTGGACCACAGCACAATGACAATGGTGAAGAGGATGGCCACGAAGTTGGATGTGGTTTTTTAAGATGTTTAAAAAATATTTTAATAAATAGAGTCAACATTTCAATATGTTAGTTTTAATAATGGAAACTAAAATTCAACAGCTTGCTGACAGCTTGCTGACATTTGGTGTCAAATAACTTTCATTGTTATGATCACTGTTAATGTATTAAGCTGTAGCATAACCAGTACTTTGCTGAAATGTGTTATTTCTTCACAGTGTTTTAATAATGTGATGGCCAAGTCATGATACCCCAATATATTTTATCATAAGGATGTTGTTTTCCTTATGTATGTATTTATATCTTTATTTTTCATTGTGTAACCATTTACATTTCTAATTTCTGTTAGTGACTGGATAATTGTTAATACTTAACTACATTTTACTAGTATTTTTAGATAATAATTTCACAAATTATTTGCAATTATTTTTATATTTAATGATAGAAAATTATTATGTGTCCTTTATGAAGGTAACGATTCAAACAAAATATTTATTCAACGTCTCTCTGTTACATTTTCTATGGTATGTCTAAGAAGCCTTATTCTATAATGTTAGTTTGTTTTACATTTGTTCATTTTAGTACTTGTTACAAAAAACATGATTGCATGTATTGAAGGATTTTAAAATTATTTTCTATGTAGTTTTCATTATTTTTAAATTAGGAACTCTATTGTCAATTGTGTAAACTAATGTTTATCTTACATACATTTTTCTTTTTTAAATGAAATATCGATTTATTTAATTTTCCTGTAAATTACGTTAATATAAATAAATAAATACAGATAATTTTACATTTCGAATTTATTCTTTCATAATAACCGAAAGTAAAGACATATTTACAAACAACAAAATATATTCAACACATTTTATTATTATGTCCCATTATTATGAAAATTAAGTTAAGTGAAGGGTGTAGCAGTCTTTTAACATAAACCATAGCTGCTTAGAGCAAATGTGTAGTCATCATCGGAATAGGGTGGCAAAAATTCCAGTAGTAAAGACTCACAAGATAGCATAAGTTCTTCCTTTTTTTGGCAGCAAGCTTCTCAAAGTTGTAATCAGCTTAATCAGCTGAACCTGCAGAACAACCCCGGTCCATTGACAATTGTTGAGCTTGGTGTTGAAGCTGTTGTTGAGCTGGGTGCTGACAAGCAGTTCATTGTCAGTGGCACAAGTGTGAGGCACTGTATAGCTCTCCATATCTGTGCCATTGTGAGATGTACTTGTGCTGTGCCAGAAGATGTTGCTTAGCCACAGATAATAGATAAAAGGTCAGTAATACCTCCAATCATTCTCTTGGAGGTCATTCTGTGTTTCAAGTTGAGTTATGACTTTTTCCAGCTGCTACTCCTGCCACATTGCCAAAACAATGAGTTTGTGCTTCATTAGATTTATATTTTGACATTTATCCTGAAACTGACTCTTCAGAATGGGGCCTATATTACCCGCTTAGGAGACTTCCGGGGAACATAGAGCTGTGGCCACATGTCTCCTTTGTCCTACCATAATCAATGTGGCACTTTGGGCCCGCCAAACTCTTCACGCCATCAGGCCACCTGTGCGGCCTGAACCGCTCTGGCTCTTTTAGGAGTTGACCACAGGGTCTTAACATTGCAGCCGGCTCTTAATGTAGACGGCTGCAATTTGGCTGTGCGGTGGGTGCAGCAGCACCCGTTGTGTATTCCAGTCCCCGTAATTCGGGCAGTGGAATGCATGATGGGGCTGTGCATGGGGGCCCCTCGAGACCCCATTCTGCCAGCCTTTCTGCCATGGACAGGCTGGCGAATGGGGACTCGTAATCCCAAGGGCAGCACTGCTTGCAGCGCTCCACTGGTGGATTGCAACCGTCAGGACCGCCAGGCTGCAGGCTGGCGGCAGCCTGGTGGTGTCGGCATTTGGACCGTGGTGCAGTTGGACTGCCACTTTACCAGCGGTCCGACCACGACAGTGACCTTGGCGGTCTGGTGACCTCAAGGGTCATAATGAGGCCCTTTGTCTTGTAATCAAATTAGGCAGGACAAGATTGGACACAATGCTAATAGATGTGATCATGGCACAGGTGGTCAATCGTACTGGTTCTGGCGTAGAAGACTGCTGAATACACTTGTAGTGAGGAGCACATTTTGGGGGATGCCAAAGTATAGATGGCTCAGGTGTTTCTTCTAGGATGTCTGAAGTGACAGGAGGATGGTTGATCCCACTGAGGTCTTTAGATGCACCTGCTATAAATGGTGTTTACAGGAGTCTAGACTCTGCAACATGTAGCTTTGAATTAACTCTTACAAAAAATGTAAATCGTTTGTAATACAAGTATATGTTACAATATTTTTGAGGAGATTAATTATATGTGTAGGCTTCATGTTGAGTGCCAAGTCAATTCTCAAGATTTGTTTTTTTAGGCCTCGGAGAAGGTTCAGTTAGTGGTGACCAGTGATACGTAAAATTTCCTGTTATGAAGCAAACATATGGATATTACTAGTGCCAATAGTAATTCTTTTCAGTTCCCAGAGTCTTTTGTAGTGGTTGTATTTTAATGTTTATGTAAACATATTTTATTATTAGAAATGCAATTTATGTGTTATACAATAGTTGGGACGTTTACTAAAATGCACATGAAACTTCATTCACTCACTGGTATGTGTCGGGGAGCAGGGATGGGCCAGAGTGCAGGGTTGCAGTCGATGTGCATAACACAGAGGAAATCTTGTTTTTAGAGTGCTTCCACACATTTGCTTTCTCACATGTAAGGGTATTTCCTTAGCCTAATACCTTTCAACATGTGAGGGATTCCCTAGCAGTGGCACAGTGGTAGTTAACGTTTATAATGATGAACAGCAAACGCAGCCCAAATTTACATTTGCATAATGATCCTAAAGCAAAGCAAAACATGTGCCAGGAACAGCATGAACGTACATGAATGAATGACAAATATATGGATATATATATATATATATATATATATATATATATATATATAATATATAATTTAAAATATATACCTTAGTAACACGCAAGACATTAACACACTCAGGGCCACATGTACGACCCAGAATTTTGCAACTCACAATTTGCGACTAATTTGTGAGTTGCAAAACCATATGTACAACAGTGTACCTCACACTGTTTGCTATATCCAATGGGGCCACAAATGACCTACCTCATTAATATTCATGAGGGAGGTCACAATTTGCGACCCCATTGGGAATGGCTGCACTCACAGGGATGGTGGCCTGCTGGGGACAGCAGACCACCATGTCTTTGACTGCTTTTAAATAAAGTAGTTTTTTTTTTTTTTTTTTTTTATGCAGGCCGTTTTCCTTGAAGGAAAATTGGAAGCATTTAAAAAACAAATATGAAAAGTTTTCTTTTAATTTTTTTCAGAGCAGGCAGTGATCCCTCTACCTCACCACCCTAATTAAGTGTAATGCTCTAATATTATAGCATTTCTGCACCCCCTCCCACGGGCCTACACTGGGCAGTAGATGTAATATCTCTGGTTCCAGGCCCTTGGTCCTAGCTCGCCTTTAACTGGGGTAGAGGGCTTTAAATGAATGGTATGGCCCTCACCAGTGGGCTATACTGATAAAATATGTATTTTGTGGCTTGGTTTTCTGTTGCTGTTGCGGGTATACATATAATAATTTATGTTTGCCCACTACATCTAATCTTCCATTTATTACTTCACATAGTTTAGAAACTAATTTCCAAACGGAGAAGTAATCCACTGTAAAGTAATATCAAGTTCTGTTTCTAATTAGCATAAATCCATGAATTCTTGATGCAGTTTCGTCCTACATAGTGCCCTTTGAATACTTATAATTTCTACTTCTGAGCACAGCAATTTCGATTTCAAAAATGTCTGAAAGACTTAATCATTAATTGACCTAGTCTGCAAAGGTGCCAACTACATTGTACCTATAAACAATAGCAGAGCTCAGAGTGAATGTTGTTCAACATTTCAAAGCTTTGCACAATTCAATTATTTAGATCTTTCCAAGCCTGGGTAATACTTTCCATTTTGTTTGCTGTCATAGTTCAAGTAAATGCGATGCCTGCTTAAGATTGCCAAAGGAATGCCAAGAAATCAGGTATTTGTATTCACTCGCAGGGTTTGCTAGATGTGATAATCTCCTTTTTTTTTTTTTCTCAAAGCGAGCTGTGTTTTCTTTGATAGGATAAAAAAACACCCTAAACCAAAAAAATAATCCATAAAGCGTTTCTAGCAGACGCATTTTAGGAATTTCAACGAGGTGCATAATATCATCCTATAAACAGGAACATTTGTGGGACATCGTGAATTTCATTGATGAAAACAATATAATATGGAAACATTATTTGTTGTAATAACGTGTGTGAATTGGGCAATAATAAGTTAAAATGCTGATACTTTCACTAGTGAAGTGAATGTATTATTTGTATTATTGTCTGACCATATTTCTACATTTTGGGGACAGATTACATCATGGATGAGAAAACCAGTATAGACAAGCAACACCCTAATGTATAAAATACCAAACACAGGACTTTAGGTCTGAAAAGAGCTACTCGCCACATGTGTGGTCAAGGAGGCACCGGAACTGTGAACCAGTGCCAGAAATTAAGATTTCAATCTATCCAGATAAGGTATAAGTGACATATTACCCCCTGCCACATTATATGAATATTACAAGTCACCCAGGAGTTCCATATTCACATAGATGAACAAGACCGAAGGACGACCTCCTTTATAAGGATGTGGAACTCGAAGGTGGCTTGCAATATTTTTATTATGTACATCGGGGTTCTTTATCCCATTTAATAGATGGTCACACTTTTCCCACAAATTACCTAAAACATTGGTGCGTAACTCTTTCATATGAAAGAGTGAGCATGTTTGCAATTGTGAAGAATAAAAATGAAACCTCAAATGCAAAATAAAATGTAAACCTGTTAGATATTTGTTGCAAACAGATATTAGAAAGAGTTTAATGCAATGTCAGTATAAAAATAAAACTGACATAGCTAAGAATATGTAGAACCATGCCGATTCTAGCTTTTCTCAATCAAAGGAGTTGAAAAAATAAAGATTCTCTCTGCTTGTCATTGTAAGCTATTAGAATAGAGCTGATGAAAGGAAAGCAAAGTTCTGTTGTTGATTTAAACACAGCGTCAGTTCCTCCATAAGGGTGGAGGAGTGTCAACTCCCATTCTGCAAGCACTGAAAGAAAGAAAAATAAAATAATAATAACATTATTTTATTATGATTTAATATTTTACTCTGTCAGCCTGAGCCAAGAAGGAGGGTAAGGCAGGGCTTATGGGCCATTGATGCTGATTGGCAGGGAGGAATGGTGGCTACTTCAGGCTGAAGTGCTCATGTCAGTTTGGCCAGCTGTCTTACAATGTTCCCAGAGCCTGAGGGAGCATCATGTCAGTCCACTCCAACCAATCCTGGTGCTTCTCTTATGCTGCTTAACATTATTAACAGCAACAGAGCAGCAGCTGGATTCATTAAAGGAGTTGGCTGTGGAAGTGGACCTAGGGCTCAGAGATATAGACTGAAGAACATCGAGAACATTCTGCGGCTAATGTGCTGGTTAGTATTTCATTTTTTATTATAATAAATTGTTAATGTAATGCTTGCCATGTTAGTGATTTAGTTACAGCATAACTTGCAGTTCTGACTGTTAGCTATTTCCAGCATGTTTTCTCCTGTATACTGATTCTTTATAGGTAAGAGGGTGCCAACTTTGGTGCTAGGGGAGCAGGTTTGAGTCTCAGTTCTGCTTAACATCATGTAATTCTGTGCAAATCATTTATTCTCCCCTTTGCCCATAAACAATGAAGGTATACTTGTGTAATGTAACTTGTGCTTTTGTAAAGCACTCCAATAGCATTGGATCGAGTTAATGCAAAACGGAATGTATAGTGCATACTTTAGTCTGTGAGGCACTGTGAGAAACTCAAACTGCCTTTAGATCAGAGTTGTGGTCTGTTATAAACAAAACACTTAAGTCACAATTGGGAGCTTTGGCATTGAGCCTAAAGGCACTGCTACATTCTTACAATGACTGTGAAAATATTCACCTTGGTTGCCTCACAATTTGTATATGCACCAACTGCCACTGTTGAAACAGCTGCTTAAATTATGCTTTGTGACCTCATCTGCATTCTATCTCAGCTGCTGGTTTTGACAGGAGGAATTGTGACATCAGAACTTGACTGTACAAAACTTTATAGCCTGCTCCAGTGGGCTATACCGGACATTAAAGGCAAGCTCCAGCATTAAAGGCCCTGAGCCGAGGACAAGGGTCTTTAATGAGTGAGCGGGCCTTTAATGGCAAGTACAGCCCAGCTAAGGTAGTCTATTAGGCTATTAGAACATTCCACCACTAGAGGACAGAATGTTCCAAGAAATAAAACAAAGGCCTCGATGAGCCAGAGGGGATTGAAATCCCCTCAGGCTCTGTGAGGCCTTTGATCACAGCTGTTGCTGTGAGACAAACATTGGTATGTTAGAGCTCAGTGCTCTTATTAGCTATTAGAACCACAGAGCACACCATTGTCTTTATTACTAGAATGTGTATTTGCCCTAAAGAAATGAAAGACAAGAGGCTTTTGGCAAAACAGGAACAGTTCGTTTAATTACAAACAGCAGCCAGGAGAGCAGTACAGAGTCCGGGTCTGATGGCTGTCTCTCAAAATTACAGAGTTCTGAGTGCCATTATGTACAATTCTCCAAAGAACATAAAACAGTTCTATGCATTCTTTGGAGAAAGGAATCCGGGTCTAGTCACATAGTTGTAAATCTGACCATCTGATAAAGTGTGCAGGTGTGTCTTGGCCTTGCATGGACATATTATAGGCCAGTAGGTAACATGAACAGATGTCCGGCATGAGAGCGCATGATCACTGCGTGGTGTGTGTGTGAGTTGTGTTCTGATTGGCTAAGTGTTCCTAACTTCATGTGGCATCTAACTTTTATTATGTTTTTGGAATGTGCACCCCTCCAAGCCAAATGTGCTTTATTGGAGGCCAATCTCCTATGATTATTTTGGTGGTGCTGCCTATCTGAGGGTTGATCTGAATTTTTCCTCTGTGCGCGTTTGCATACGGACTACGTGTCACCCCATGGGTGATCTGTCAATCAGTTGCTCCAGGCCTAGGCTGCAGGGCTTGCCTGACCATGTATTTCTGACTGTGGGCTGATGAGGAGGTCACATCGGGTTGAATCGACAACAGTGATGCAAGTTTGTTGTTATGCTCACACATATCATGGCATACACTGACATTGTCTTTATCAGTATCATCATTCCCCCCTCTAATTGAATTTTCCACTGCATTAACAACCCCATACTTCATGACAGTCATATTGCTTGAAGTTTTTTTGTGTTTCTGTTGTGTCTATTACTATTTGTCTAGTTACTTGCATTCTTCCTAATTTGAGGACTGCAGATTTATATCAGGAAACTCCCATTTGTAGGAAAAAATACAAAACAGCAAAAAAATAAGGATTGGGAGCAATGACATGCACTGTCAGGTCACCCACCGGGGAAACCAGGAAAACCACTGCTCCTGGGCACCTCCCTCCTTCTTTGTGTCAGCTTATAGACGATGCACTGCTTGGATGGCAAACGTTAGTGTCCCATTGCTAAGGTTGTTACCACGGATAAATGTACAGCAGAATGCACTGAACCTGGTGCATACCCCATCCTCCATCGTGGTCATCAAGTCCAGCACATACCGATGTTAGATCACCATTAGGCGAATCATTTTCAGCATCTCCCACCTTGTTATTTGCAACCAGCAGATATTTGCTTTTGTCTGTATGGTGAAGAAGGGTACAGAACCTCAAGCATTTACTTGAGCATCAGAGGTTAGTCAGAATTTTTCCCGAATGTCCTTGTACTGAGCCCAGACAAAATAATCGTCAGTTCTTTTTCCCCAGTGTCGCCCCCTACAGTGCCTTGCCTGTGCATCCTGTCTAGCTCAGTTTGAATATCGCTAGGCTCGGTATAAAGGTTCAGTGCAGTGCGATTGGTCTCATATCCTATGGTGTTCCATTTTACTAGGCTGTAACTTTGTTCTAATCTTACCTAGGTACAAATAGATCAGATATTTTTGCTTTCTCTGGGGCTATTTCATGTGATAAATAAACTCTATCTGCTGCCACAGGTGTGGTATCAGTGATCAGACGTAACACCATCTGGGTGATGTCTGGGTTGCCACAGCGGTCATGTGCTAACATCATGTGTTGTTGTAAGAGTGCACCATGTAACGCATCTGGAATACTAATACTAGGTTTCAATATAATATTAAGTGGTGTTGGAAAGGTCCCTACGCAAGAGCAGTAGACGTGTTGAGGTAGATTATATGTGACTAGGCAGACTTCTGGCTATGGATGGATGTGGCCACACCCACAGCAAACAGAGGGCATACAATGGTACAAAAATACAGAACTTTTGGAATCTTGCAAGTCTCTGGGTGGCTTCCTGGAAAAACAGCTGCAGTCTTCTGGCAATCAGAGATGTTTCTGCTCTGGCAAAGTGCTGCAGTACTGGAGTAGTCTTCACTTTTTTTTAAAAGAGTTTGTGGAAGAATGTTCATAAAAAATAGTTCAGTAGAGTGTTTGTCTTATACACTTGGGTTATGTTGGGGTTCTGGAAGCTATTGCTGAGGAGGTGGCGGGCCGCTGTAAAGTTCTGTAAACTTATATTAAAGGAGGTTCCAGTTGGTGCTTTTAGGGAGTGGTTAGTGTCATAGTTATGGATCATTTGAGTTTTATTTTGAGGGCCATTTGGTCATCTCCTCTTGCCATGACTGTAGGGAGAGCTTCGTGAGATTATTCCTTTTTCCTAACTATTTTACTTGATGTTTGTTTGTGTGTGTGTGCATTACCAATGCAATTGAAACCTTTTGTCCTACACATGTGTGGAACAATATGAAAGAAAGGGGGCATGTTGTAATTTGGGGGCTGCTAGTAACAGCAACGTGCTCCAAATGACATGCCCCTCTTATTCCTGCACGTGGCATGGAATGAGGTTCTCTTAAATGAAATCAGGTGTCTTGGCTACAGTCTTTTTCTTGAAACTTCATTTAGACCTACTTTTTTGCAGGTCATTGAGTGCCTCCCTAGTTCTTCATGTAATGCTGTTTTTATTATGGTGTACCGGTGGGGTCGAAGAGGGGTTTTGTGGTCCCTTTGTGATTTTGATGCAGCAATGACTGAGGTGGAGCCTATTGCCTCCTCAGACAGTATGTGGGAGGCCTTGTGTGATCTGAATGACAGACCAGACACAGGGGTGAGCATATCCACACACCTCACAAAGGGCTGTGATGGTCATTTATCAAATCAAATCAAATCAAATTAGGATTTATAGAACACAACTACTCACCTGAAAGGGTCTCAGGGCACTGAGAGGGTTTGTCCTCTGTGCCTCAGTTGAAGAGGCTGGTTTTAAGGTTCTCCCTGAATTGAGGTAATAATGGTGACTGCCTGGGTGCAGGGTGTTCCAGCTCTTTGTCGTAAGGTAGTCGAATGATCATCCTCCAGCCGAGGACTTCCATATGCAGAGTAGGGTGGCTAGTGCTCGTTGAGCAGAGAGGTCTGGTGGTGGAGTGGAAGGCAATGTTTTGGTTGAGGTAGGCCAGCCCTGGAGGGGCTTGTATGATTGGATGAGGAGTTTGAAGTTAAATCTTTTCTCAATAGGAAGCCAGTGGAGGTCTATTAGGTGATTGATGATGTGTTCAATGTAGGGAATGTCTAGGATGAGTCTCGCGGAGGTGGTTTGGATGTGCTGTAGTTTCTTCAGGTTCTTCTTGGAGGTGTTGGCGCAGAGGGCTGTAATGGTATCTGTATTTAATCAATGACTCCATTTTGTCCACTTACTCTTTTTTGAGCTTAGCTTAGCTTCAGATGCTGTCACATCGGTGGCACAGGTATTTTTCCATGCACAGATTGTTTTCTACACAGACCGTGTTTATGCTCTTCTTCCAAGCACAAGGTTACATCACGTTGGAACAAAAGTTGGGGGATGTGGAATGTACATGATAAGAGAAGGCTTCAGCCTGGGAATGTTTCCATCAAGGAAAAGTACAGCTTCTCTGTCTCGGAATGTGCATCGGTGCAGGGCCCATTCCTTTGTGTGTTTTTGATGCAGACCGAGCAAAGCCAGCACTTGAATTTCATAACCTACCCGAAGGGAGGGGGAGGTTGCCAGAACCTTCCACTTGGGTTTAAGGTATATAAAATGGGAGGCTTGGCGCTGAGTTAAAAGGAGTTCTCCTCAATTTAAACATATGGTTTAGGGTAAATTATCCCATGTTGGAAGGGTCTCCTACTGCCTCTTCCATCCAGGGCTCCTCAGCTTGATGATGGCAAGGATAAAGAAGTCAACCTCCATGGTGATGCATTTTAATTCTTAATAATCTAGCTTTGCTGTGCGGAAACATAAATATATATATATTCACTGCATACATATTCATAGTTGATGTATTGTAATTTTGCTCCCTATTATTGTTTAACTGCTGTGATTATTTTAGTATCTGGATGCGTTCTACTACATTCAAGATAAATGCTCATGTTCATATTTTTGTGTGCTTTCGTTCGAGATCTGGGAAGAGCCTTAATAAATGAATTACTTAGACTAATAGTGCTCCATTCTTTGGCTTTGTTCCCTCTTAGTTTAAACCTAAGCAGAACAAGGGCCTTGCCATAGTCAAGTGTGCTGGTAACCAGGGCATGGGTTACAGTTCTAAGGCAGTCCTTTGGGATGCATTTATAGAACTTCTGGAGAAGTCGGACTGTGTGAAAACAGGGGGATGCAACTGAGTTGACTTGGTGGGTCATGGTGAGTGATGAATCCAGGATGAAACCGAGGTTGCGTCAGTGGTTTGTTGAAGTGTGGGGGTTGCTGATGGTGTTTGGCCACCAGGAGTCATCCCAGGCTGATGTGGAGGGTCCCAGGATGAGGATCTCGGTCTTGTCAGAGTTGAGCTTGAGGTAGCTATCCGTCATCCAGTCGGCGCCGGCTCTCAACCTTTTGTGGAAATTCTTCTTGGCAGTTGTGGTGTTTTTGATCAGTGAGAGGATAAGCTGGGTGTCGTTGTCGTAGGAGACGATGTTCAGCCCATGGTTCCTGATGATGGATGTGAGCGGAGACATTTAGATGTTGAAGAGTGTGGGGCTCAGGGAGGAGCCCCGTGGAACTCCACAGCTGATCTCTGTAAGTTCTGCCAGGTAAGGCTAGAGTCTGGCTCTCTGTGTTCTGCCTGACAGGAAGGAGCATCTCTATTGTAGTGCGGATGACAGCTGCGTGGAGTATAGAGCAGAGGGTGAGGTGCAAAAACATGTCGAAGGTGGCCGATAGGTCTAGTAAAATGAGGGCTGATGTATGCCCGCTGTCGAGGAGCGAGGGTATGTCATCTGTGGTGGTGTGGAGGGCAGTCTCCATGCTGTGGATGCTCCTGAAACCTGATTGGGAGATGTCCAGGATGTTGTTGTCCTCGTTGTGCTTACAGAACTGTGTGTTGATGGCCTTTTCGATGACCTTGGCTGGGAAAAGCAGCAGAGAGATGAGGCGGTAGTTCTGGAGGTCTAGGGGGTCGGCTGGGGGTTTCTTCAGGAGCAGGTGGATCTCGGCATGCTTCAAGTCCACAGAAAAGGTAGCTGTATCTATTGGACAGTTGAGGGCGTGGTGGAGCTTGGGTGCACTGGAGGTGTAGGCTTTGTTGAAAATGTGGTGGGGGCAGGGTTCCGGTGGGGATGGGGAGTGGATGTTGCTCACATTGGAGCTGGTCTCGTCCATGGTGAGGGTGGTCCAGTGGTGCAGGATCTGTGATGGTTCGGAGGGTCGGAGCTGGTGGGTTTTGGAGGGCTCAGAGGGTCTTGAGTTCTGAAGTTGTCCTATAAGTCTTTGATTTTTTTTGGTGCAAGAAGTTGGCTAGTCTGTCACAGACGCCTTGAGATGGAGGCATGTTTGCAGTTTCTGATTGGGGTTTGACAAACTCTTTGACCATGGCGAAGAGCTCTTTGGTGATGGGAGCAGTGGCGCTGATACGGTCCTATAGGGTGACTTTCCTGGTGGCTCTGATAAGTTGGTGGGAGTTGATGGCAGCTTTGAAGGCCTCAAAGTCTTCCGGGGACTTGCTGTTTCTCCATTTTTTCTCTAGCTGCCTGCAGGTGTGCCTGGAGTCTTGGAGTGCGGAGGAGAACCAATTGTCCTTTTGGATGTGGTGATTAGCTGAGATCTTACAAAGAGGTGCTAGGGTGTTGGTACATTTGGCGATCCATTGGTGGAAGTTCTGTGCTGAGATGTTAGCGTCTGCAGTGAGGGATGGGGATACTTGCTGTGGGTGTCCGTGAGCTGTTTCTCAGTGATTTGGTTCCGTTTTCTGCTTGGGGCTCAGAATGTGCAGAGGTGGATGGTTGGTGTGGTGATGGTGAAATTAATGCAGTGGTGGTCAGTCCAGTAAAGCGTGGAGGTGTTGTCGATGGTGATGTTACTGGTGGAAAAGATGTCATCGAGTGTGTGTACAGCGATGTGTGTTGGTGAGGTGAGCAGTTGCTTTAGTCCTATTGTGGTGAAGTTATTGAGCAGGGAAGCGTTATTGATGTCACTGACGATGTCAATGTGGTACTTGAAGTCACGAAGGAGGAGGTCGTTTGAGGAGGCGAGAGCGTGAGGATAAATTATGTAGATGATGGAGTCGCTGAGGGCTGGGCAGAGGCCGAATGGCTTGTACATGAGGGTGCTGCGGAAGGTAGACTAGGGGGTGGCGTGTATCTGGAAATGGAGATGCTTCATGAGGGAGGAGTGTTCTTCCACATTGGTTGCCAGGCAGAGGGTAGATTTGTATACGATGGCCAGACCGCCGCCTGGGGGAGAAGGCCGGTCTTTGTGGAGCAGTTTGTAGTTTCTAGGGATGGCGATATTCGGTGCAGATGCTAGGTTTGTCCATGTTTCAGTGGGAAAGGCTATGTCTTAATGGGTGGAGTCTAGTAGGTCCCAGAGTTCTACGGCATATTTGTGGAGGGAGTAAATGTTGAGGAGCATGCAGCTGAGGGGCTCTGGGTTGGTGTTTGATGGCTCAGTGGCAGGAGGGTCCGGTACTTGCTGTAGGGAGCGGTGGCAGTACAGGCAGGAGAACGGTTCATGGATGTCTCTAGGAGATGCAAAATGGCAGGCAGCCGAGCGTCCAGTGTTCAGTGCGTGGAAGGTCTCTGTGTTGTAGCAATGGAAGGGCAGAGAACCAGGGTTCATGGTGCTAGGCGTGGTCTAGGTGAGAAGGGGCGTGGATGGGGTTGCCTTGGCACAGCACCAGCATTAAGAAGGGGAGGGAGGCGGGAGGTCAGGTCAACTAGGAGGTGGTAGGGCAGGAAAGTGCTTTGCAGGGAGGGAGGGCCACAGGGGCAGCAGTGGCAGTGAACATAATGCAGGGAGAGTAAAAGGCTGAAAGGAGAGAGAAAGAGACAAGAAATAAATAAAAAATAAATAAATAGGATGTCAGGAAAAATAAGCTAAAGTAAAAGTGACAGCAAGATGCTTGCACACAGATGACCACTAGGCCATCAGGGATGAGGTGCAGGCAGGAGCCTGCGGGTGGGGATGGGCCTCAAACTGAGAGTCAGGCAATCAGCAGCAGCTGGTGGAGCTGTGCAGAGGAGAGCAAGCAGATGCTGACCAGGAGGTCAGGGATCCTGTTCCCTCCTGGCAAGCCCCTCTTTGTGGCCCCCACCTTTGCATCCAGGGAGTTTTGGGTCCAGTGCCCGTCTGGGTCCCGGAACGTCTAACTGGTGACTTGCTACTCTTGCTGTTTTGATGGGACATGACCGAGAAGCAGTCTTTGGATGCTTGGAAGCCTTTTGGGGAGAGGAGGAGGCAGATTAATTGCTTACAGTGGCAGTCTAGTGCCCGGCCATGACACAACGAGATTTTCCTGATACAGGTAACAAACTGGAATGGCTGATTGCTCTGGTGAACTTCCCTATTGACTTGGTAGCATGTTGTTGCTTTGTGATCTATGGGATTTGTGCATGGACTTTTATCCCTAGTGCGCTGGCTCCTGGCACTGGAACATCGTTTCATTTTGGAACTAAAAGGTGGCCTCCATTGGCCTGGAGGCTACTGGTTTTGGTGGCACTGCGGTTGGGACTACGCATCATAGGGGAACCTTGGTACTTGGCTAAGTGTCCTTGAATGGGGACGGTTTGATCTGGTTATTGGAACCCGTTCAGTTGGACTTGGTTGCAGGGACCTGCGTACTTGCTTTTATGCACTGTTTGAGGGCTGCCCTGTGCCCTCTTCAGTCTATCTTCCCACTGGAATGTGGCTATCCAACCCCACCCCAGGGGACCAGCAGCAGAGTGGGGCCCAAGCCCACTGCAGCACCCGAATGGCATACTCTATTGTGGATGATTTCCTATAACAGAGTTTATAGCAGCCTTGAGTTTTCCCAAATGCAAGTTAAGGTGCAAGTTTTCTCATAATTGGGTCACTAGTCTTTATTTTGAAATGAGTTTTGAAATGGGCATGATGAGAATGCAAACTAACTAAGGGCTTCGAACTATCTGTGTACTTGGATTTTGCAATTGTATAAAGGCATTATCCTCCTAGACACTCACCCCTTCCTGCCATGGTTGTGTCCCCGGTCCTTGCAGGGCTGGGTTGCGTCTCTGTTGTTGCTCTTATCATGTGTTCGGCCAACCACCTGGTCCCTGATGGAGTGGTGTGGTGGCTGCCTGATTTCCCTGTAGTTGAATGTAGGATGCATTTCAGTTGACCTGGGCTTGGTTCTCTGGATGGGAATTTGAGGGGACTGGCCTAGGCTTTTTTTTAACATTCTATATTGGCATTTATTATTCACATCTTCACAGTACATCCTCTAGTATCTGGTGCGTCATTTTATAGACATACATATTTCTGTTTATAGCGTAGTGCTATGCAGGTGAACCATACATGTGCTGTCATACTATGTGCTTCTTGCACTTTGAGGTGAGGAGTGTTTGGTCTCCAGGGGAAGGAACTTGGGAATGTCCTTTAGAAGTGATGAATGCCAATTACAAGTCCAAACACAACATAACATCTAATGCAAGCAATAAACAAATAACTATGTCCCTGTGTGCTTGTGTCCAGTAGTGGGATGTATACCTTGTGGTCATTATGTATTGTTTGTGGGGGAAGGGTCCCTGTGGAGTGGGGGGGTGTTGGGGTCAGGGGTGGTGGGCAAGGCCCTTAACCCCTGATAGTTTCCCCACATATGTCAGTACATTCGCCTTGTGTCCTTCGAGTTGTCCTCCATTGGGGGGGGCTTCCATTCCTTTACCACCTCCGTCCATCGAGGCGCTATAGGTCTAATTCTGATAACTCTGGCCTCGTCTCTCTGTAATGCTCTTTCATCTGCCCTTGCCCACTGTGTTACATCTCTTACCCAGACCTCCATTTTGGGTCTCCTGGGTGATTTCCAGGCCATGATCACCTGTCTTTTCTCCAAGATCAAAGCCAGTTCTATAAATCTATTGCCCACATTCTTGGGGGCTGGACAATAATAGAGGCCCAGTAGGCAAACAGCCAGGGTATTGTTAAGTGACCTGGTCAGTGTTCTGTTTAGTCGTTTGATAACATCATCCCAAAACACAAGAATTTTGGGGCATCCCCAAGTCACATGGCCAAAGTCGGTGTCTGGTGCTGCGCATCGGAGGCATCTCCAGGATCTCCCCCGTAGATGGTTCAGATCCTATGAGGAGTAAGATAGGTCCTGTGTGTAGTTGTACTGTATATACTAAAGGTGTGAGCTGTGGGATACTTACTATGGATATGCCAATACCCTACCACATGCAGCGTCTCTTAGTTCCTGATCCAGTTCTGTTCCCCAGCGGCATCAAGGGATACATAACTGCATCTGTGTGAGGCTGTTCAATGCCTAATGGAACCAAGTGAAAAGGTGAGTGGCATCTCTCCTGGTCAAGAGGAGTCGTAGGACCGCATTTGTGGTCTGTCCCATCACAGCAGATCCCAACAGGTCTCGGAAGGCATGCATTAAGACTTCATTGATAAGAAACTGTCCCACCGGTAGACCATGATGTTCCATCAGGTCCCCAAATGGAAGCAAGGCGCCCATCTGGAAACAGTCATCCATCGTCATCAGTCCTGTGTCCCTACAGGGGCCCATTTGGCCCACAGTGAAAGGGAGAACAGTGTTGCCATGTGGCAGACCAACCAATGGTATCTCAGGAGCGTATGGGGTTGTCACATCAGTTTGCCGCATTCCGTGTCACCATCATCTTAGAGCAGTTAACAGCAATACCCCAGGTCTCATAATTCGCACCATGGGTCTCAGCAATTTTGTTAGTAGCAGTACCTGGTTGGGCTCTTTGCCCATTGCTCCCAATTCTGACAAAGCCTTTCCGTCAAGCCACTTTGTGATGCACTGAAGTTGGACAACTAGACAATAGAGCTCAAATTCTGGTACTCCCAGTTTTCCCTTCGGGGGGGGGGGTGATGAAGGGTAGTGAGAGCCACTTTGCAGCACCCTCTATCCCAAATCAGCTCCCAAAGAAGCACATCTAGGGCCATATTTACAAGAAAGTGGCACATCACTAGTGATGCACCTCTTTTCTGGCGCCCCCTTGCATCTCCTTATGCTACCATGGTAGCGTCCAATTTACAATACGAAGCACTGAGGCGCATGTTAGGGGCAATAGTGTCACTTTTTTTTACACTATTGTCACGCTACACTGGATTAGCATTACAAAAAAATGACGCTGATCTAGTATAGTAATATGAGACCCATTGAAATGAATTGGACCCTCATTTTAATGTCTGCTTGAAGCAGGCATTGAACATGATGCAAGAAATTGCACAATGGAGTCTTGTAGATTCCATTGTGCCATTTGTAGTGCCCATCTAACGAGGGAATGCCCCCTTTGCATACATCATGTGCAAAGGGTTTACAAGGTGGTGCTAACCTAGTTTGCGCCACCTTGTAAATATGGCGCTATGGTAGTGGCCCATTAGTGTCACATATGCAGCAAAAATGTTGCCACAAATGTGGCGCTAAGGGGTGCAAGAGCCTTGTAAATCTGGCCCCTGATTTCTTAAACCATGCAGCTGATATCATCACTCTGAGATTTGCAAAGCAGTAAAGGAGTCTCAGAAGCATGATCAGTTTGGACAATGATATACGTGTCATAACAGGCAACCGAATTGAGTGCCAGAAAGAGTCCCAGAACTTCAAGGACCTGACATCCCTTCCCAGGCTCCCCATCTCGGAGATCATCTAAGTCATGGAAGATCTGTACTGTATACCCAGGTATTTGGAGCTGTGTGTAGTCCAGGGTATGTCCGCTGGGCAAAGTTGTCCAGTTTTCTTAATACTCTGTGATGTTTTTCGTACCGCCTCGCAGGTATATGAGCAGTTCATCAGCATACAATGGGATAACATGCGCTGTTTATTCTCCTGTGATGCCCCAGTTAGCTCCTTCCTTATGGAATAGTTCATCTAGTGGCCCAATGGCAAAGAGGAGGGGCAACAGAGGGCAACCTTATCTAGTGCCCCTGTAGATCTCAAAATGGTTTGGCCTGTTTTGACTCGTGCCATTGGTTGGGTAGAAATAAGTCTGACCCATCTTGCCCATTCGTCTCTGAGCCCCATGCAAAACATATTGGCTTCGAGGAAGACTCACCACACTGTATCAAAGGCCTTTTCCAGGTCTACCGATACTATCACCTTCGTTGGGGTCAGCAAACAATCACCAGTGTAGAAGATGGAGTAAAGTCTACGGCGGTTGTGGAAAGTATTGCAGGTCAGTATGAATCCATTTTGGTCACACTGGATCAGGTTTTGCATATGTGGTAACAGCCTAGAGGCCAGCACTTTACTAAGTATTTTAAAGTCAGAAGTTAGCATAGTGAGAGGTCAGAAATCCAAGATTGTTGCCTCATTGGGTGTGGACTTAGATAAGGGTATCACCATGGCCTCCATTGTTGTGGCTGGGAGGATCTCTTTCTCGTGTGTTTCAGCATATAGTTCCACCAGTTTTGGTGCCATTGTGTCCGCAAATGTCTTATGGAACTCCAGTGGGAGTCCATCTGCCCCGGGAGTCTTACCCATTGTTAAGGACATAGGCCCTCATTATGACCTTGGCGGTGAGTGATAAAGTGGCGGTAATACTGCCAACAGGCTGCAGTAATTACTGCCAAATTATGACCATGGCGGTGATAACACCCATATTTAGCCAATGTACCACACCAACCACCAGGGCGGACATACACTCACCACGGCAGAAGCCGCCAACAGCCAGGCGTAAGACAAAGTACCACCCACCATATTATGACACAGGAAACCGCCACATTTTCCGGGGCAGTTCCAAAGCCATCAAAAGCCTGGCGGAAACACATCACTGAAGAGAAAAGACTCAACATCGGAGACACAGGGAAGAACAACGCCGCCACGGAACCTGAACTGTAGGTTTTCCCGATGATCTTCTATGTTATGATCCACCTGCAATAACCAACGCTGACGAAGACGACGATGGTGAGTACAGCCGCCTAGCACACAAGGGAGGGAGGGAGGGAGGAAAACGAGAGTGGCATGCACACGCACAACACACACCTGACACACACACACCATACACACGTCCAGCTGCACATGAAAAACAATGTGCACCTGATACATGGCAGAATAATGCAAGGACAACAGGAATGCACAAAAGTGAATACATTACTATCAACAGCTAACAAATAACTGAATTGTCTGTGAAATAGATATGTACACTATTAGGAATGGGGTCTTTGGTTGACAGTCGGGTTACCCCCTGCCCAAGCAAGGACCCTCACTCTTGTCGGGGTAAAAGAGAATCACCCTCAGCTAATTCCCGCTCACCCCCCCTTGGTAGCTTGGCACGAGCAGGCAGGCTTAACTTCAGAGTGCTAGGTGTAAAGTATTTCTACCAACACACATAGAAACTTAATGAAACACTACAAAATGACACCACACAGGTTTAAAAAAATAAAATATATTTATCTAAACAAAACAAGACCAAAACGACAAAAATCCACCATACAGAAGTCAAGTTATTAATTAAAATGTAAAAAGAGTCTTCATGTTTTTTTAAATGCAAGTCTAACACTGTTAGCAAGAAAATGTACCTGGGTTGCGTCAATAATATCCCCGTACAGGTGAGTGTGTGTTGAAAGAAGCCTGCGATGCGTCGATATCACTCACAAGCAAGATCGTAGGTCGTTTCTCCTTCGGTTGGGTCTGCGTGCATCGTTTCTTCTCTCCGCAGAAGAGCGATGCATCGATCCGGACAAGCACTCTTGGCTCCAGGGCAGGCTTTGTGTTGTTTTTACAGACCCAGCGATGTTTGCATTGGAAATCCTGCCACGTGGTGATCCAAAAACCGTGCAGTGTGGGATGCGATCTCACCAGCCTCTGTCAGCGATGCTCCGCATCGTTTCTCCAGCCGCGTGTGTCGATTTCCCAGCCACGTTGCAGGCGGAGCATTGATTTCAGCCACGAAGCCGGTGGCGTGTTGTTTTTTCAGAAGTTGCATCGGAATTTTCCCCACACGGCGGTCTGTGCGTAGATTTCTCAAACTTTGCCTGCCAACTTCTCCTTTCAAGGCACCAGGAACTGAATAAGGCACCACTTGGCAGGGCAAGAATCTCAGCAGAGACTCCAGGTACTGGCAGAGAGAAGTCTTTGCTGTCCCTGAGACTTCAACAACAGGAAGGCACAAAAAGTCCAGTCTTTGTCCTCTTGCAGAGGCAGAAACAGCAACTGCAGGATAGCTCCACAAAGCACAGTCACAAGCAGGGCAGCTCTTCTTCCTCAGCTCTTCATCTCTTCTCCAGGAAGAGATTCCTCTTGGTTTCCAGAAGTGATCTAAAGTCTGTGATCTTGGGTGCCCTTCTTATACCCATTTTGCCCTTTGAAGTAGGCTTACTTCAAAGAAAAGTCTTTCTTGTTTGTGAAATCCTGCCTTGCCCAGGCCAGGCCCCAGACACACACACCCGGTGGTTGGAGACTGCATTGTGTGAGGGTAGGCACAGCCCTTTCAGGTGTTAGTGACCACTCCTCCCCTCCCTCCTAGCACAGATGGCTCATCAGGATATGCAGGCTACTCCCCAGCTCCCATTGTGTCCCTGTCTAGAGAGAGGTGGAAACAGCCCAACTGTCAAACTGACCCAGACAGGGAGTCCACAAACAGGCAGAGTCACACAATGGTTTAAGCAAGAAAACACTCACTTTCTAAAAGTGGCATTTTCAAACACACAATCTTAGAATCAACTTTACTAAAAGATGTATTTTTAAATTGTGAGCTCAGAGATGTCAAACTCCACATGTCTATCCTCTCCAAAAGGGAATCCACACTTTAATCGTATTTAAAGGCAGCCCCCTTGTTAAACTATGAGAGGGATAGGCCTTGCAACAGTGAAAACCTAATTTAGCAGTATTTCACTGTTAGGATATATAAAATACATTAGTATATGTCCTACCTTAAGCATACACTGCACCCTGCCCATGGAGCTACCTAGGGCCTACCTTAGGGGTGTCTTACATATAAGAAAAGGGAACGTTTAGGTCTAGCAAGTGGGTACACTTGCCAAGTCGAATTGGCAGTTTACAACTGCACACACAGACACTGCGTCGGCAGGTCTGAGCCATGTTTACAGAGCTACTAATGTGGGTGGCACAGCCCGTGCTGCAGGCCCACTAGGAGCATTTGATTTACAGGCCCTGGGCACCTCTAGTGCACTTTACTAGGGACTTACCAGTAAATCAAATATGCCAATCATGGATGAACCAATTACATACACATTTTGTATAGGAGCACTTGCACTTGCAAAAGAGAGTCTAGCACACATCAAAAATCTAGGAACAGAGGCAAAAAGTTAAGGGACACCACACCAAGGATGAAAAGTCTCACATACACATGTACACATAGGGACACTGCCCAGTCCAATGTTCAAAGGGCCCACTTGGCCACAGGGCACAGTCCAAGGCCCAACTCGAATCCTGACTTCATCCGGTTACAACTCTGTAGGGGTATCAGTTTGCAAGTGGGCAGGCACCTCAGGGGGATTGGGGGCACCTCAGCTGGAGTCGGGAACAAGCCCACTGGTTCTGGAGGGGGCTCCATGCCCATTACTCTGTGCTGGGGAGTGCAAAGCCATAGTCTCTCAGGTGGGTGACTTTCCCACTGGTTCTGGAGGGGACTCCATGCCCATTACTCAGTCCTGGAGAGTGCAATGCCACAGTCACTGGAGTGGGTGACTTTACCATTGATTCTGGAGGGGACTCCATGTCCATTACTCTGTCCTGGGGAGTGCTTGCATTTGTGTCCTTTAGGAGGGGGGGCAGACAAGGTGGGAGAGAACACAGGGGACGTGTGCATGGATGTTGTTGAGGTGTCTGCTAGTGAGGTGTGTGCTGCTTGGTGTGGTGATGCTGGTGGTGGATGTTGATATAGTGCATGCAGGTATGAGTGTGGGCGTGACTGGGAGGGAGGTGGAGGAGGAGGGGGAGACAGTGGAGGCAGTGGATGTTGTCGTGTCTGCAACTGTCTGGTGTTTGCATGAGTGCTTGTGGGATGAAGTGTGGTGCTTGTATTTGCCTGTGCCACTCTTGGGTGTTGTCTTGTGTGCATGCTTGTCTGTATGTGTGTCTGAGATGGGTTGGGGTTGAGGAGAATGGGACTGGGAAGTGGTAGTTGGATGGGGGACGGTAGAAACAGGGACAATGGCTGCCATCAGAGAGGAGGCCAGAGCCTGAATCAATCTCTGTTGGGTCTCCAATCCACTGTGAATGCCTTCCAGGAATACATTGCATTGCTGCATCGGGGATGCCAGGCCCTGGATAGCATTCACAATGGTTGATTACCCTACATAGATGGATCTCAGGAGGTCAATAGCCTCCTCACTCAGGGCAGCAGAGCTCAAAGGGGCAGGGCCTGAGGTGCCTGGGGCGAAGGAGATGTCCACCCTCCTGGGTGAGCGAAAACAGGCAACTTGCTAAGGGGCTACTGGGAGGGCGGTGCTGGTATGGGGGTGGTAGCTGTACCAGCATGTGGGGTGGTCACAGAGGTGTCCACCACCATCAGGGAGCTTCCATCGGAGGTGCTCCCCTCTCCCTCCAACCCACTGGTTTCTTCGGCGTCGGTGTACTCTGCCTGCAAGGTCCTGTGGGATGCAGTTCCCTCTGTCTCCGGTGCCCCTGCTCCTCTGCCAGATCATGCTAATGCACACAGGGACAGGATGACGGAACAAAAAAGGGGGGATGTGAGACAAAGGATACACTGGGTCAATGACTGCACCAACACCACATTTGGCATACACAGCACCGTCACACACAGGGAACAGGCTTAAGCACTCTGCATTGCACTGCCAGTAATATGGCTAGATGCTAAGGCAAGATGAGAGCCACACACTGCCAACTGCACCCCTCCTGGGAGCCATGATGCCCTGCCTGAAATGGAATGCTAACAAGCTAGGTTACCTGTATTTGATATACACCCATTACCCTAGAGATGACCCATGCTGCAATGTCTGGCCTGGTCTTACGGGCACCCATTAACTCACATCCACCACCCGGATCCCACCCCACCTGCCAAAATTTGTAATTATACCCACTGTACTCACCCCCTTGTGGCTGCTGTGATTCCCTCAAGCGCCCATCCAGCTCAGGGTACGCCACCTCCAGTATGCGGGCCATCAGGGGATCAGTTTCAGACAGGCACCCCTTCCTTGTTGGGAGGCCACCCCAGCTGGGTCTCTGTGGTCATCTGTGCCCAGTGTCTCAGGTCCTCCCACCGTTTCTGACAGTGGGTGCTCTGCCTGCCATAGAGCCCCAGGGTCCACACGTTCTTGGCGAATAATCCCTTCTCTTGATGGGCACTGACCTGCAGACCCAATACAGACAGGAGAACACCATTAAACAAACAGTCCAGCCTGTCACACAAATGGCCCACCATACCCGTTTCCATCACCATTGACACACACATTGCATGGCGCACACCATGTACACCACCACAAGACATTCCCCTCACCCCCATGACACAATGCTTGCACACACATCTCTATGCATCCTTCCCACATGCAATGTGCCAAAAGTGTACTCACCTGTTGGTCTGGAGGCCCATACAGAAGTCCGTACTGGGGCAGAGCCCCATCCACCAGTCACTCCAACTCCTCCGAAGTGAAGGCAGGGGCCCTTTCCCAAGTCACACGGACCATGGTAGATTCCAGACACAGGTCACAGCAGCACACGCAGTGTAGGTGTTCTCCAGTTGAAGGTCAGGAAACAAGTGAGGGATCAGATAGAAAATGACTGTCACGTCTGTGGTGGTGTACACCATCACCACCGGCCCAGATCCCCATTAGCCACTGTACTCCTTAGAGCTCCATATTATCCAATGAGGAATTGCACGCAGGTGCAAGACCGCCTTCCGCCATGATGCCCAATGTTGGCAGAATTACCTCACTTCCACCTGTCCCTACATACAAGACAGGCAGTTACAATTTCAGGGAGGGGGAACAGTCATATCAACATAAACTGCATCACAGATTAGATTGGCACATACCTCGCCATTAACACTGTCCCATTACATTAGTGCACCAAGTAGACAGAACTTGTGGTTCCATTGTCCGAATTGTGACAGCCTACTCACTCTTGTCTCCCTTAGATACCTACCACTGTGGATGAATAGGAGGTGGAGACATACCCCCGTGTAAAGACCCCTGGTGGACTTAGCTACACTGGAGGACAGGCACATTATCCTAACCTATAGACTGGACAGGGCCACAATCACAGAGCTGTGTGCTCAATTAGAGCCAGACCTGATCTCATCTATCCGTCATCCAACTGGGATTCCCCTCTTGTGCAAATGCTTTCAGTGCACCATTTCTTGGCAACTGGTTCTTTCCATGTGACAGTGGGCTTCGCAGCAGGAATGTCACAGCCAATGTTCTCAATCATGCTGGCAAGAGTGTTGTCTGCCCTGGTAAAACACATGTGCAGCTACATTTCTTTCCCCCAGGTGGAAGAATTGGCCACTGTGAAGGCCGGATTCTATGGAATGGGACATATCCCCAATATTATTGGGGCGATTGATGGTACACATATTGAGTTCCCCCCCCCCTGCCAGAAGGAACAGGTGTTCAGGAATCATAAGAGTTTCCACTCACTGAATGTGCAGATGGTGTGCCAGGCTAACCAGTACATCTCCTACGTCAATGCTAAGTATCCAGGGTCAGTGCATGATGCCTTTGTTCTGAGGAATAGCAGCATCCCAAATGTGATGGCCCAACTACAGAGGCACAGGGTGTGGCTAATAGGTGAGCCTTGGTCCCCACTCACTGTATGTTAGTGTATGACTTCTGGTGCTAACCCCATAGGATTGTGTGAGGCTAAATGGGCTCCCTCAATACTTGCAGGTGACTCTGGCTACCCAAGCCTATCGTGGCTGCTAACCCCTGTGAGGATTGCCAGGACAGGGGCTGAGGAACAGAATAATGAGGCACATGGGTGAACCAAATGGATCATCAAGAGGACCTTCGGCCTCCTGAAGCCAGGTTCAGGTGCCTCCATCTGACAGGTGGATCCCTGTGCTACTCACCCAAGAAGGTCTATCAGATAGTAGCGGCATGCTGCATGTTTCACAATCTGGCCCTCAAATGCCATGTACCTTTTCTGCAGGAGGAGGAGACTGGAGATGCCCCTGTGGGAGCAGTAGACCCCGATGACAGTGAGGATGAAGAGGCTGAGGATGAGGATGAGGACAACAGAACATCAATTATCCGTCAGTACTTCCAATGACACACAGGCCCATATCTATACTTTTTTAGCGCAGCATTTGCGCCGCTTTTTGATGCAAAAACGGCAGAAACTTACAAATTACAATTGTATTTGTGTCAAAAAGTATTGCAAATGCAGCGGTAAAAAAGTATATGGGCCACAGTCAGACAGTGCAACTGCACATTCTCTGACTATTGGTGTATTCTGTGTGGCTGTAGCACGATCACATAAACTTCCTTTGCATCTCAACTTACTGTCACCTATGGTTTGTCATTTTACAGATGTTGGTGATTTAACAACTGTGTACTGATGTGCTGACTACATCCAGCTATAGGTCATTATTTATTTGCTCTCACAGTGTACAGTTCATTTGCACTAGATGTAACTGTTTACATAAATACACATTTTCAATCCATAAAATGCTAACAGTCAAGTTGTGTTCAAGGGTGTTTATTGTAGTGCTAAGAAATTGAGGGGAAAGTGCAATGGAATGGGGTGATGATGGAGGAAAGTCCAGGGTATTGTTCCATTATGTTTGTAGCACAGGTGCAGTTCAAAGTGGACAATGTGACTGAGTGGGACACAAGGGGGACAATCAAGAGAGTCTAATTTCCTGGTGGAGGTCGTGGCAAGTGTCCCTGGTGTCTGTCTGGGTCACAGGAAACGTTTGCTGGGTGGTTCACCTTTTGCAGGGGTAGGGGTGCTGGTGGAATGTGGGCTCTGTGGTGGGACCTCTTGCCCACTAGCTGCAGCGGAAGTGGGGGGCTGGTCAATGGACTGGCTAGTGGTAGGGGCCCACTGGTATGCTGTTGCCTCCATAAAGATTTTGGCCATGTCTGCCAGCACACCTGCTATGGAGATCAGGGTGGTGTTAATGGCCTGCAAGTCCTCCCTAATCCCCTGATACTCTCCCTCCTGCAGCCACCTGTTCTCCTGCACGTTGTCAAGGATCTGGTCAATCGTGTCCTGGGAATGTTGGTAGGCTCCCAGGATCTCAGAGAGTGCCTCTTGGAGAGTTGGTTCTCCCGTTCTGTCCTTCCCCTGGTGCACAGCAGGCCACCCAGTATCCCTGTTGGCCTGTGCCCCTGTCCCCTAAATGATGTGCCCACTGCCACTGACCCCAGGTCCCTGATTGCCTTGGGTATTAAGTGTGGCCTGGGGTCCCTGTACAGGTGGGCACGCTGCTGATTGATGTGTCCTGGGGACAGAGGTGTGGGTATGCTAGGTGGGTGCTGTGGTGTTGGATACTGAAGGGGGAGGCTCTGTGGTGGACTGGGAGTGGGCTTGGGTGACTGGCTATCCAGTGATCCCTGATGGGCTAGGTATGTCATCCAGACCCTTCAGTCCAGAGTTACTGTCATCACTGGGAGCATCCTGTGTTGGGGGGCTGGATAGTCTTGGCACCTCTTCTCTGCTGACATTGGCTGGGGTACCTGTGGGGATGTAAGTGATGTATTATGCTTCATGTGTGTGACATATTGTACATCCCTGGTTTCCCCTCTACCATTGGTGTTGCCCTGCCACCTTTTCCTTGTGTATGGTGATGTATTGTTGGATTGTTAGTTTCCCTATGCTATGCATGCTTTGGTGATAGGTGTCCATGCAGGGCTGGGAGGGCTGTCTATGCATTGGTATAGCATGCAGGGCTTGGTATTCTGGTTAGTCATATGTGTGTGTGCAGTATGTGGGATGGAGTGGAGTGATGGGAGTGAGGGTGTGAGATTGCATGCAGGTATGGGAGGTGATAAGTGGTAATTGTTGATTTACCAGTGTCCAGTCCTCCGGCTACTCCAGTGAGTCCCTCAGGATGCAGCATTGCCAAGACTTGCTCCTCCAATGCTGTGAGCTGAGGGGGGGAGAGGTGGGGGTCCACCGCCAGTCCTCTGTATGGCGAGCTGGTACATTGCTGCTATGGAGCATACTTTCCCCAGTGGGTCGTTCCACCACTTCCTGATGTCATCCCTTGTTCTTGGACACTGTCACACAGTGCTCACCGTGTCCACGATTCTTCGCCATAGCTCCATCTTCCTTGCAATTGATATCTGCTGTAACTGTGCTCCAAACAGCTGTGGCTCTACCCTGACAACTTCCTCCACCATGACCCTTAACTCCTCATCAGTGAAACGGGGGAGCCTTTGGGGGGACATGGGTGTTGTGTGGTGTGTGTTGGTGAGAGTGTGTTGAGTAATGTGGTGGGGTGTGGAATGTGGGGTGTGTGAGCGATTTATGGGTGTAAGTGGTGTGTGTCTAGTTGTCGCAGTGGTCTTGGTGTCAGTCTTGTGGCAATGATTTGTATTCGTAAAGGGTTGTGGGTAATGTGGGTGGGTGTTTTGTAGTGGTGTGGGTGTGGTGTGTGTATGAATGTAAGGTGTTTGTTTTTCATATTGGCCAATGTAGTGTTGTTTTATATATGGGTGTCTGTTAGAAATGGCTTTTCCGTAAGGTCACCCCAAAACGTTTTGCCTTCCTCCTCTTTTTCTGACCTCATTTTTGTTGGCTTTATGACTCTGAGCACTTTAGCACTGCTAATCAGTGCTAACGTGCATATGCTCTCTCATTAAAACATGGTGACATTGGCTCATACCCAATTGGCTTATTTAATTTACTTCTAAGTCCCTAGTCAAGTGCACTATATGTGCCCAGGGCCTGTAAATTAAATGCTAGTAGTGGGCTGCAGCACTGATTGTGCCACCCACATAAGTAGCCTCCTAACCATGTCTCAGGCCTGCCACTGCAGGGCATGTATGTGCAGTTTCACTGTCACTTCGACTTGGCATTTAAAAGTAATTGCCAAGCCTTAAACTCCCCCTTTTCTACATATAAGTCACCACTAAGGTAGGCCCTAGGTAGCCCATAGAGCAGGGTGCTAGGTAGGTGAAAGGCAGGACATGAACATGTGTGTTCTAGGTCCTGGTAGTGTAAAAATCTGAAATTCGTTTTACACTGCTGTGAGGCCTGCTCCTTTCATAGGATAGCATTAGGGCTACCCTCATATACTGTTTGAGTGGTAGATCCTGATCTGAAAGGAGTATCCAGGCCATATTTAGTATGGCTAGAATGGTGATACAAAGTCCTACTTATTGGTGAAGTTGGAATTTATATTACTATTTTAGAAATGTTGCTTTTCAAAAGTGAGCATTTCTCTACACTCAAATCCTTCTGTGCCTTACAATCCACGTCTGGCTAGGTTTAGTTGATAGCTCCCTCGTGCATTCACTCAGACAACCCCAAACACAGGAATCTCAGTCACACTTGCACACATCTGCATATTGAATGGGTCTTCCTGGGATGAGAGGGTGAAGGGTCTGACACTTACATGTCAAAGGACAGTAGCCTGCCCTCACAGAAAGGACTGCTACACCCCCTACTGGGACCCTGGCAGACAGGATGAAACTGAAAGGGGAACTTGTGCACTTCTAAGCCACTCTTTGAAGTCTCTCCCACTTCAAAGGCACATTTTGGTATTTCAGCAGGGTCTCTGACCCTACCAACTCAGACACTTCCTGGAGAAGAAACCCTGAAACAGAACCTGCAACCTGCCAAGTAGAACTGCCTGGCTGCCCAAATGAATCACTTGGACTGCTTTTCTGAGAAGGACTGCTGCCTTTCTGTTGCCCTGCTGCCTTGCTGCTCTCTGGCCATGCTGAGAAGTGCTCTCCAAGGGCTTGGATAGAGCTTGCCTCCTGTTCCTTGAAGTCTCAGGACCAAAAAGACTTCATCCTTCAAATGAACTCCTTCTGAGGTGAAAATTTGACGCGCTGCCTGCAAGAAACAACACACAGCCTGCATTGCGGTGAGAAAATCACTGCATGTGGAACTGGAGTGATGGCGCCCGACTTAGCAAGGAGAAGTTCGACGCAGCACCAGCGTTGCGATTGAAAATTCGACACCGGTCCACTGGATCGACGCAAAGCCGAGCCGAAACGACGCAGCCCGACTTCCTGAGAGGAAACAACGCAGCACCTGCCGTGCGGTAGAAATTTCCACGCAGAGCCACTGGAACAACGCAGCCCCTGTGTCTTTGTCCTGCAAGAGCCGGATTTCAATGCATCGTCCCCGGGGAATCCAAAAACCCCGCAACCCGAAGAGGATCCAAGTCTGCGCCAGAAATCGACACAAAGGCCCTAATTACAACCCTGGTGGTAAATGCTGCCTACCGCCGTGCTGACGGCCACCAACATACCGTGACTGCAGCGGTATTCCGCTACGGGTATTATGACCCACACAGAGAAATCCGCCACTATACAGACACCCACACAAGTCCATCAGACCAAAGGTCAGTGATAAACTGGTGATAGCCAAACCTACACCGTTACGCCAACACGAATACGCCCACAGTATCACGACCCACAAATCACTGCGGCAGTCTTTCAAATGTGGTAAACCATTGGTGGTACATTCCACCGCGCTCAAAATACACACACATTTACAAAACACCACCACACTGGACAATTCAAATCACACACACCTGACATATACACACACCACACACTCACACCACTATAAAACACACACCCACATTACCCACAACCCCTTACAGTGAAAAAATCGATAGTACACAGAGAGAGACAAGGCAGGAGCACCCACTCAATCAGAGGCACAGAACACATCACCCATACAGCCTCCATGCACATCACAGCATACACCACAACACATCACCCCACACATCCTCACACATCTCACTCGCACCACATCCATGGCACCCTAAAGACACCCCATGTTTTCAGAGGAGGAGCTAAGTGTAATGGTGGAGGAAATCATCCGGGTAGAGCTTTTCGGATCACAGGTGCAGCAGACGTCCATTGTTTGGAAGATGGAGCTATGGTGGAGAATAGTGGACAGGGTCAACGCTGTGGGACAGCACCCAAGAACCAGGGATGACATCAGGAAGAGGTGGAGAGACCTAAGGAGAAGGTGTGTTCTGTGGTTGCAAGACACCGCAAGCACCGCCACCTGCACTGCCACCTACACTGCCGCTGTTACCACTACTGTCAGCAGCAGCATCCCCAGTGGACAGCTGTCTGAGGCTGCAGGAGAAGGGCTGGAGACTCCCCCCACCACTGGCAGCACCAGCGCCTGCACCACAGCCAGGACCGCCAGCATACCCGCCGCAAGCACCACCACCTGCACTGCTGTCAGTAGGACCACTACCAGCACCAGCAGCCCCAGTGGGCGGTCGTCTGAGGCTGTAGGAGATGAGCTGGAGCCTACCACCACCACTGGCAGCAACCCCACCAGCACTGGCAATACCACCACTTAGCAGCCTTAGCTACCGCAGGATGGAATTTAGCCCTGCCTCCATGAACTATCATGCTATCTGTTCCCTGCAAGTCTCGTACCTCAGACATCCAGGTGAGGGAATGTGTACTGGCACACCCCAAGTACAGCATAACTGAGCACCAAGGCTCCTCCAGAGCCAGTGGAGAAAGGTATCCACTCCCCCTATCCTTGTCAGGATGAAGCACTTTAGGCACCAAGCCCCCTCCAGACCAGTGGAGAAAGGCATCCACTCCCCCTATTCTTGGCAGGATGAAGCACTCTGGGCACCAAGCCCCCCCAGAACCAGTGGAGAAAGGCAACCACTCCCCCTATCCTTGGCGGGATGAAGCACTCTGGGCACAAGGCCCCCTCCAGAACCTGTGGAAGAAGGCATCCACTAGAGAGACTGTGGCTTTGCACTCCCCAGGAGCAAGCAGTGGGCAAACCACCCACTTGAGAGACTGTGGCTTTGCACTCCCCAGGACCAAGCAGTGGGCAAACCACCCACTTGAGATACTTGAGAGACTGTGGCTTTGCCCTCCCCAGGAGCAAGTAGTGGCCAACCCACCCACTTGAGGGGACTTGAGAGACTGTGGTTTTGCACTCCCCAGGAGCAAGCATTGGGAAAACCACCCACTTGAGAGACTGTCGCTTTGCACTCCCCAGGACCAAGCAGTGGTCAAACCACCCACATGAGAAACTTGAGAGACTATGGCTTTACACTCCCAATGAGCAAGCAGTGGGCAACCCCCCCATTTGAGGGACTTGAGGGACTGTTGCTTTGCACTCCCCAGGACATCGCTGTGGGCATCGAGCCCCCTTAAGAGGCAGTGGTGTTGTATCATCTTCTGGCTGAGGTGCCCACCCTCCCCCATCCCACTGAGGTGCTTGTATGTTTTCGACCTGATGCCGCTGCAGTGCTCTCTCCCTATTGAGGCAGGAGTCAAGTGTGGGCTTGGCCCATGATTTTTGGCCCAGTGGCCCACGAACATTTGTGAAGGACAATATACGGACTTCTGTACATATTGGATATTTGTGTAAATACTGTTTTTCAAATTCTACAGTATATCTGCCTATTTATTAAATATCACTGGTTTGACTCAATTCCTTTTGTCCTTGCATTCTTCCAGGGGGTTACGGGTTGTATCTGTAATGTTGTTGGATCTGTTTGTGCGTATGGTGTTGTGGGTGAGGGTGGGGGTGTTGCGTGTGTGTTTCACTCTCTTTTTCCTCCCCCCTCCCCTGGGTACTAGGTTCAGTACTCACCATCGTCGTCGCCACCATCTTTGGTGTTCCTGGTAGAGGAGGAGGTAGACCAGCATCGGCAGGACCTGCAGCTCGGGCTCCATGGCATCCTGGTTCTTCGTTGAATGTCGAGCGGTGAGTGGTTTCCCTTCCAAACACTGTTTCTGCTGTGCTTTTGATGGCGATGGTACCGCCCCGGAAAAGCTGGCGGATTGGCGGGTTGTAATGGGGTGGGCGGTACATTGTCTTCCACCTGTCTGTTGGTTGCTACCGCCGTGGTGGTTGAAGTGTTAAATTGGCTGCCTGTGTTAGCAGTTTCCGTCGTGGTCGTGATCCCAATTTTTTACCGCCGGTTTTACACCGACTGCCAGGTTTGTAATGAGGGCCAAAGGCTTCCCTGCGTGGAAAATAAACAACGCATCGTCTGTGTGTGGCCGGAGAAATCAACGCGCACCTCCCCATTTTCCACGCATCCCCTCCTCTGCAGTTCCTTGCGGAGAATTTGAACACAAACCAGGTACTTTGTGCTTGCAAGAGACACTTTTTTCTTTTTAAAGACTAAACTTTGGCCCTCATTACAACCCTGGCGGTAAATCCTGCTTACCTCCGTGCTGAAGGCCGCCAACATACCGTGGCAGCGGCAGAATTCTGCTACAGGTATTACGACCCACATCTCGGAATACGCCACAATACAGACACCCACACACATCCGCCACACCAAAGGTCACACCAAAGGTCAGTGATAAGCTGGCGATACCAAAACCTACACTATCACGCCAACAAGAATACGCCCACATTATCACGACCCATGAATCAACGCGGCGGTCTTTTAACCGCGGTAATCCATTGGCGGTACACACCGCCTCGCTCAAAATACACACACATTTACAAAACACAACCACATTGGACAATTCGAAATACACACACCTGATACACATACACACACCACACCCACACACTGATAACACTACAAAACACACACACACCTTACCCACAAACCCTTACAGTGGCATTTTTTTAAAAATCTGAGAGAGAGAGAATAGCAAACACCAGCAAGCACAGACACACAACACCATCACTCATACAACATCCACGCACCTCAAACAACACACCCCAACACAACACATCACACAGCACAACAAACAGCACCACACACATCACCCCCAGAACATCATGGCACCTCAAAGACACCCCAGGTTTTCAAAGGAGGAGCTCAGGGTCATGGTGGAGGAAGTCATCCGGGTGGAGCCACAGCTTTTCGGATCACAGGTGCAGCACACCTTTATTGCTAGGAAGATGGAGCTATGGCGGAGAATCGTCGACAGGGTCAATGCAGTGGGACAGCATCCAAGAACACGGGATGACATCAGGAAGAGGTGGAACAACCTTCGGGGGAAGGTGCGTTCAGTGGTATCCAGACACCAGATTGATGTACAGAGAACTGGCGGTGGACCCCCACCTCCTCCCCCACAACTAACAACATTGGAGGAGCAAGTCTTGGCAATACTGCATCCTGAGTGCCTCGCAGGAGTAGCAGGAGGACTGGACTCTGGTAAGTCGTATCTTATTTACCATATCACCCCACCCCACCTGCATGCCATCACATATCCCCACCCTCACACTCCCCCCATCACTCCAACACCTCACATATGCCCCACTATCACAACCCAGCCATCCCAATACCAAGGCCCTGCATGCAACACCTATGCATGGACCACAATCACCAAAGCATGTCCAGTACAGATACCCACACAGACCCCAAACCAACTATCACAAAAGGGAAAAACCAATAATGCAAGCATAGGAGTAGAGGGTACCTCACTCAATGCAGAAGATGGCAAACACAGACACTAAAACTATGCATTATACCCCAACAGGACCCATACCCAACGTCACCGGACAGGAGGTGCCAGACATATCCAGTCCCCCCACAGAAGAGGCCCACAGTGATAACAGCAGCTCTGCACGCCTGGATCAAGATGACCAGCCCGGCCCATCAGGGACCTCTGGACAGTCGGTTCCCCTACCACTGTCACAAGCCACCACAGACCCTCCTCCCTCAGGAAACACCACCACAGCACCCACCCAGCAGGCGCATGCCACTGTCCCCAGGACATGTCAATCAGCAGTGTGTCCACCACTACAGGGACCCCAGGCAAACCCACCAACCACAGACAAACAGGGACCTGGGGTCAGTGGCAGTGGGGACTCGGTTCAGGGGACAGAGGTACAGGACAACAGGGAAGCTGGGAGGACTGCTGTGCGACAGGGGGAGGACAGGCCCAGGGAACCCTCCATAAGGCACTCTCCAACATCATGGGATCATACCACCATTCCCAGGAGACCATGGGCACGGTACTGGCCAAGTTTCAGGAGACCCAGCAGCTGCAGGAGGAACACCACCTTGGGATCAGGGAGACTTAAAGTCCATTAACACCACCCTGGTCACCATTGCAGGGGTGCTGGCAGGCCTGGCCAACACCATGAGGGACACAGAGGCACACAAACGAGCCCCTGACACTAGCCTGGACGATGAACAGCCCTCCACTTCTGCCTGGCGCTAGTGGACAGGAGACACTGTCACAGGAACAACAGGCCACCAGCATTCCACCCCCTGCAGAAGGAGAACCACCCGCAAACAGTCCCTGAGATCCAGGAACAAGACAGAGAACATTGCCAAGGCCCTCCTGAATGTCACCCTTCTGTCCCACTTTGTCACCCTGTCCACCTTAAACTGCCATTGCTCCACTTCCTATGCCCCATGGACAATGCACCTGTGAGACCAAGAGACTGAACTCCACCATGGACATTCCTCTACCATCACCCCAGCCCATTAAACACCCCCCCTCTACTTATTAGCAGAGAAATAAACACCCTTGAATCACAAACCAATCTGGAGTCAGTCTGTGCTTTCACAAATGTGTAATTGCAAAATCTCTGGAATATAGCAATGTCAATGTACATGTTCACATACCAATGTTACACATTTGTTGGCCAGCAGTAAACATAGCAGAGGGCACAAAGTGGGACCCAGATCTGTGAAATGGAAAGCCAAAGCGACATGTCAGGGTCCATACACAGAGCTAAAAAGGCAGATCTGTGCTAGATCCTACAATAGTATGAGATGTGGAAAGCAGTTCCATCCTCTTACCTGTGTCTCAGTGGAAGTATTGCATGATGATGTTGTTACGGTTGTCTACATCTTCTTCTTCTGCCTCCTGTTCTTTACTGTCCACAGGCTACACAGCTGCCACAGGACCAGCATCAGGCCCATCCTCCTGCAGAAAGGCACCTGGCGTTGTAAAGCCAGGTTGTGCAACATACAGCATGCCACGATTATCTGGCACACCTTCTTCGGTGAGTAGTATAAGGATCCACCTGTCAGATGGAGGCACCGGAATCTGGCCTTCAGGAGGCCGAAGGTGCGCTCTGTTATCCTCCTAGTTCGCCCATGTGCCACATTGTAGCATTCCTCTGCCCTTGTCCTGGGATTCCTCACTGGAGTCAGTAGCCATGACAGGTTGGGGTAACCAGAGTCACCTGCAAATATCGAGGGGCAACTGTTAGACGTCCTCGAAACATTAGGGAATCTCCCATAAGCAGTGGGCAAACCACCCACTTGAGAGACTTGAGAGACTGTGGCTTTGCACTCCCCAGGACCAAACGGTGGGCATGGAGCCCCCTCGTGAATCAGTGGCATCGTCTGTTCATCCGGCTGAGGAGCCCTCCCTCCCCCTCCCCCTGAGGTACCTGTTTATTTACGATCTGATGCCCCTGCAGTGGTCTCTCTATTTCAAGGCAGGTATCTTGTGTGGGCTTCGCCCATGCATTTTTGGACCACTTGTCCACGGAGAATGATTTGATTAATATCCGGACTTGTGTAGTTGGTGTACATATTTGTATATACTGAGATTTTAATTTGGCCTATCTGATTTTTCAATGATTACACTCGTTACAATCATTTCATTTGGTCCTTGCGTTCTTCCAGGGGGTAATGGGGTGTATATGTAATGTTGATGCATGTATTTGTGTGTATGGTGTTGTGGGTGAGAGTAGGGGTGGGAGTGTTGCGTGTTGCGAGTGTGTGTCACTCTCTTTTCCCTCCTCAACTCCCCTGTGTGCTAGGTGCAGTACTCACCGTGGTCGTCTCCGGCGTCTTTCCTGCTCCTGATACAAGAGGAGGTCAAGCAACATGGCCAGGACCTGTAACTCGGGCTCCATGGCATCCTGGTTCCTTGTTGGGTGTTGAAAGGTGAGGGGTTTCCGTTCCAAGTACTGTTTCCACTGTGTTTTTGTTTTTTATGGGGTTGGTACCGCCCTGGAAAAGGTGGCGGATAGGCCTCTTGTAATACAGTGGGAGGGACCTTGTCTTCCGCCTGTCTGTTGGCGGTTACCGCCACGGTGTTTGTTTCTACCGCCGTGGCGGTCGAAGTGTTAAAGTGGCTATCTATATTGGCTGTTTCCACCATGGTCGTGATCTCATTTTTTTCACTGCCAGCCTGTTGGCGGTATACCCGCCGCTTTAACACCGACCGCCATGGTTGTAATGAGGGCCTTTATATCATTTTTACAGTGATATTTAATGTATACTTATTCAATCTTGATTTTTTTGACCTGCATCTCATCAGATAAATATTATATATATTTCTAAACACTGTGTGGTGTGTTTTCGTGGTGTTCTACTGTGTTATTGCATGATTTATTGCACAAATACTTTACACATTGCCTTCTAAGTTAAGCCTCACTGCTCAGTGCCAAGCTACCAGAGGCTCGGCACAGGATAATTTGGATTGTGTGTGTCTTACCCTGACTAGAGTAAGGGTCCTTTCTTGGACAGGGGTAACCTGACTGCCAACCAAAGACCCCATTTCTAAAAGTGTCCATTCTGAGCGCCTCGCTATGTACAGCCAATGGTTTACTGCTGTTTAATGTCCGCCGTGGTGATTCCTGGGTCATAATGTGATGGGCGTTGTTTTGTTGGCGTAACGGTATGGGTGTTGGGACCGCTACTTTAGCACTGACCTTTGGGCTGGCGAATTTGTGTATGTGGCTGTATTCTGTCAGATTGGTGTGTGTGTGTCAAAATAAGGCGAGCAGATATTCACCACCACAGTGGTATGTTGGCGTCAGTCACTGCGGCGGTAAGCGGTCCTTACAGCCAATGTCATAATGAGGGCCTTAATGTCATTCCTTATTTCTGGTTCAGTCACCTGGACACCCAGTGAATCCAGGTTTGCTGCCAGGAGAGCCCTTAGAGTTGGGACTGCCAGGTGCGGGGGTCAGGTGCAGCCTGTGAATCTCAGTGCAGCTAGCAGTAGAGGGATACGCAATACTTACTAAATTTCTCATTAATTTGTTCGGGGGAGAAAAAGGTATGCCCTCAGATGTAGGGATGCAGGGGATATTGCTCCCCCTGGACTCCTGGCAGACCAGCCAGGCCAGTAATCTACCTGATCTCTCCTCCTCTTCATGTACTCAGTTCATGTAGTTTTTATAATCATGACATCTGAGGCATTCGAAGGCTGCAATATAGTGCTCCCAAGTCTCTAGCAATCTTGGGAGAGCTCCAAGGCTTCTGCATTGTCATGCTTGTATAGTTTTGTAGGAGGCTAGCCTGGCTCATAGTGGATACCTAGTGGTACTTACACCTTGTGCCAGGTCCAGTTATCCCTTATTAGTAGATTAGAAGTGTTCTAGCAGCTTAGGTTGATAGAGGTAGCTATAGCAGAGCAGCTTAGGCTGAACTAGGAAACATGCAAAGCTCCTACTATGCCACTTATATCATATAGCACTATATCATAAGAAACACAATACCCAGAGTTACTAAAAATAAAAGTACTTTATTTTAGTGACAATATGCCAAAAGTATCTCAGAGGATATACTCCCTTAGGAGGTAAGTAATATACACAAAATATACACACACACCAAAATCAGGTAAGTAAACAGTTAGAAACGTAGTGCAAACACTGTAGAACACAATAGAATGCAATACGAGACAATAGGCCTGGGGCAACACAAACCATTTACTCCAAAAGTGGAATGCGAACCACAAATGGACCCCAGGCCTAGTGTAGTGTGTAGAAGGTCACTCGGAGTGTAAGAAAACACTAAGGGTGTCCAAGATACCCCACCCCAAGACCCTGAAAAGTAGGAGTAAAGTTACCCTACTACCCCAGTAAGACAGTAAAGTCGAGATAGGGGATTCTGCAAAGACTACAACTGACTTCAAAGCACTGAAGATGGAATCCTGGACCTGAGGACCTGCAAAGGAAGGGGACCAAGTCCAAGAGTTACGGAAGTGTCCGGGGGGAGCAGGAGTCCACTAAACCCTGGATGAAGGTGCAAAAGGGCTGCCTCTGGGTGGAAGTAGCCAAAGATTCTGCAACAACAGAAGGTGCCAGGAACTTCTCCTTTGGTCAGAAGATGTCCCACGACGTGCTGGAGGATGCAGAGTTGATTTCACAGAGAAAGACTGCAAACAAGCCTTGCTAGCTGCAAGAGGTGCAGTTGAGGATTTTGGGTGCTCCCAGGGCCCAGGAAGGACCAGGAGGTCGCTCCATGGAGGAAAAGACAGAGGGGGCGCTCAGCAGCACAGAGAGCCCATGCAGAAGCAGGCAGCACCCGCAGAAGTACCTGAACAGGCGTTCAGAAGATCTGAGCATGACGGTCGACTCAGCAAAACAAAATAGGGTCCCACAAAGTCAGAGTCCAACTTAGCGAGTTGGGCAATGCAGGACGGAGTGCTGGGGTCCTAGGCTAGGCTGTGCATGAAGAAAGTCTTGTAAATGTTCACAGAAGCCCTAGCAGCTGCAGTTCACGAAGTACACAGCATTACTGTCTGGCGTGGGGAGGCAAAGACTTGCCTCCACCAACTTTGGACAGAAGGACCACTGGACTGTCGCGGACACTTGGATCCAGCTTCTGTGTTCCAGTGACCATGCTCGTCAAGATGAGAGGGGACCCAGAGGACCGGTAATGCAGAGGTTTGGTGCCTGCATTGGCAGGAGGAAGATTCCGTCGACACACTGGAGATTTCTTCTTGGCTTCCAGTGCAGGGTGAAGGCAGATAGCTCTCAGAGCATGCACCACCAGGAAACAGTTGAGAAAGCTGGAAGGATGAGGCGCTACAATGTTGCTGGTAGTTTTCTTGCTACTTTATTGCTGTTTTACATAGTCCTGGAGCAGTCAGCGGTCGATCCTTGGCAGAAGTCGAAGAGAGAAGTGCAGAGGAACTCTGGTGAGCTCTTGCATTCGTTATCTGAAGAGAAACCCACAGGAGAGACCCTAAATAGCCCTCAGAGAAAGGTAAGCACCTACCAGGAGGGGTCTCTGACGTCGCCTGTTGGCACTGGCCACTCAGAGGTGTCCATTGTGCCCTCACACCTCTGCATCGAAGATGGTAGAGGTCTGGGACACACTGGAGGAGCTCTGGGAGGTGATGGTTAGGGGAGTGGTCACTCCCCTTCCCTTTGTCCAGTTTCGCACCAGAGCAGGGCTGGGGGGATCCCTGAACCTGTGTAGACTGGCTTACACAAGGAGGGCCCCATCTGTGCCCTTCAAAGCATTTCCAGAGGAAAGGAGAGGCTACTCCTCTCAGGCCCTTAACACCTATTTCCAAAGGGAGAGGGTGTAACACCCTCTCTCCAAGGAAATCCTTTGTTCTGCCTTCCTGGGACTGGGCTGCCCAGGGGGGCAGAAACCTATCTGGGGGTTGGCAGCAGCGGTAACTGCAGTGAAAACCTCAGAAAGTTAGTTTGGCAGTACCCGGGCTCTATGCTGGAGCCCCGGGGATGCATGGAATTGTATTGGGGTGATCCTAGACATGATCCTAGACATGTTACATGGCCATGTTCAGAGTTACAATTGTGACGCTACATATAGGTATTGACCTATGTGTAGTTCATGTGTGTAATGGTGTCCCCGCACTCACAAAGTCCGGGGAAATTGCCCTGAACAATGTGGGGGCACCTTGGCTAGTGCCAGGGTGCCCTCACACTAAGTAACTTTGCACCTAACCTTCACTAAGTGAGGGTTAGACATATAGGTGATTTATAAGTCACTTAAGTTCAGTGTAAAATGGCTGTGAAATAACATGGACGCTCTTTCACTCAGGCTGCAGTGGCAGTCCTGTGTAAAAATTGTCTGAGCTCCCTATGGGTGGCAAAAGAAATGCTGCAGCCCATAGGGATCTCCTGGAACCCCAATACCCTGGGTACCTAGGTACCATATACTAGGGAATCATAAGGGTGTTCCAGTGTGCCAATCAGAATTGGTAAAGTTAGTCACTAGACTGCAGTGTCAATTTGAAAAGCAGAGAGAGCATAAACACTGAGGTTCTGGTTAGCAGAGCCTCAGTGATACAGTTAGGCACCACACAGGGAGCACATATAGGCCACAAACTTATGAGCTCTGGGGTCCTGACTAGCAGGATCCCAGTGACACATACCAAACACACTGACAACATAGGGTTTCCACTATGAGCACTGGGGCCCTGGCTAGCAGGATCCCAGTGAGACAGTAGAAACACCCTGACATATACTCACAAACAGGCCAAACGTGGGGGTAACAAGGCTAGAAAGAGGCTACCTTCCTACAATAAAATTAGTCACTAGCCTGCAGTGACAATTTTAAAGGCAGAGAGAGCATAAACACTGAGGTTCTGGTTAGCAGAGCCTCAGTGAAACAGTTAGGCACCACGCAGGGAACACATACAAGGCACACTTTATGAGCACTGGGGTCCTGGATAGCAGGATCCCAGTGACACAGGCAAAAACAAACATCCATACAAGTAAAAATGGGGGTAACATGCCAGGCATGATGGTACTTTACTACAAGTTTGTCCTCTAATTTTAGATGGTCATGTTCCAATTTTCAGTGAATACTTGCTGTCTGTCCTAAACAATTGTGAGAAGGTAGCCTCTTTCTAGCATGGTTACCCCCACTTTTGGCCTGTTTGTGAGTGTGTCAGTGTGTTTTCACTGTGTCACTGGTATCCTATGAGCCAGGACCCCAGAGCTCATAGTGATAACCCTAATTGTCAGTGTGTTTTGCCTGTCTCACTGGGATCCTGCTAGCCAGGACCCCAGTGTTCATAGTTTGTGGCCTTAATGTGTGTGTTTGTCAGTAATGCTTAACTGTGTCACTGAGGCTCTACTAACCAGAACTTCAGTGTTTATGCTCTCTCTGCTTCCAAATTAGTCTCTATAGTTTAGTGACTTTATTTACCAATTCCAATTGGAACACTGGACCCCCCCTTATCTGTCCCCAGTATATGGTACCTAGGTACCCAGGGCATTGGGGTTCCAGGAGATCCTTATGAGCTGCAGCATTTCTTTTGTCACCCATAGGAGCTCAGACAAACCCTTTCACAGCACTGCCACTGCAGTCTACGTGAAATAGTGCACACACTATTTCACAGCCATATTCACTGCACTTAAGTGACTTACAAGTCACCTATATGTCTCACCTTCATTTACTGAAGGCTAGGTGCAAAGTTACTAAGTGTAAGGGCACCCTTGCACTAGCAAAGGGGCCCCCACCAGTCCAGGGTTAATTCCCCAGACTTTGTGAGTGCGGGGCGCCATTACACTTGTGCACTACATATAGGCCAATACCTATAATGTGGCTTCACAATGGTAACTCCGCATATTGCCATGTAAGGTGGCTAAGATCAATGAATTGTCCCACAATTCCAAATATGGTAATGGGGATCCAGTTCCATGCATCCTGGTGGCTCCACCATGGACCCCCAGTACTGCCAAACCAGCTCTCTGATGCCGGCACTGCAGCTTCACCTGCTGCCACCTCACAGACAGGATTCTGCCCTCCTGGGGTCTGAGCAGCTCAGTCCCAGGAAGGCAGAACAAAGCATTTTTTTTAGGAGGAGAGGGTTACACCCTCTCCCTTTGGAAATAGGTGTTACAGGCTTGGGATCGGTAGCCTCCCAGAGCCTCTGGAAATGCTTTGAAGGGCACGGATGGTGCCCTCCTTTCATAAGCCAGTCTATACCAGTTCAGGGACCCCCAGTCCCTACTCTGGTGCGAAACTGGACGAAGCAAAAGGGAGTGACCACTCCCCTGTCCATCACCACCCCAGGAGTGGTGGCCAGAGCACCTCCAATGTGTCCCAGACTTCAGCCATCTTGTTTTCCAAGGTGTGGGGACACTCTGGAGGCCTCTGAATGGCCAGTGTCAGCAGGTGAAGTCAGAGACCCCTCCTGATAGGTGCATACCTGGTTAGGTAGCCAATCCCTCTCTCGGGGCTATTTAGGGTCTCTCCCAGTTGGTGGACCCCTTTGAAACAGACTGTCCTAAGGCCCTGCTGTCAAAATGTGGAGGAGGTAAGAGCTTGCCTTCCCCATTTGCGACAGTACCCCTGTGCACCACTTCATCTCCACCTCCTGAGGCCACTGTGCACTATTTGCAAGAATCCTTCATACACAGCCTGGCCCAGGTCCCCAGCACTCTATCCTGCGATGCTCAACACGCTAAGTTGTTCTCCGGTGGCGCAGGACCTTCCTTTGTAGTGCTGCAGCAACCTCAATTTGCACCTCCTTTGTCCCTGTGTCTTGGGACCTCTGTGGGTCCTGCTGGTTATCTGTGGGTTTCCTCCAGTGTTCGGAACCCCCTCTGCCTCCTCAGTCCAAGTTGAGGCCACCAGGTCCCACCTGGGTCCAGGCAGCACCATTTTGACGAAATCCGCGACATTGCTTGAACCAAGGCTTGTTGGACTAATCCAGCTCTGCAACTCACCTGTATCCAATATCTCCACGTGGGACATCCTTTGCATCATGCAGGAGCCCGCAGCCATCTTCTTTGGTGCTTTTCTGCAGATTTCTTCCAACCGGAGAATCGTCTTTTGCACCATCTTCTAGGTTGGCAGAGGGTCCTGTCCTTCCTGGAATCTTCTGTGACTTCTTGACTTGGTCTCCTCTCTTCACAGGTCTTTAGGTCTAGGAATCCACCATTTTTGTTACAAAGTGGCGCAATGTATTCATTGCACCACTTTGTAAATTTAGCGTGGTGATTTTGGCCTTGTTGGGCCACATTGCCATAAAAAATGATGGAGTGCTGCTCCAGTAATTGGTAGCAGTCCCGTCGCTGGTCCAGGGTCAGGGAGTCAGAGATTTTGACACCCTCCACTGACCCATCACCTTTTTTGCCGGAGAGGAGGTCGGGGAGAGGTTCACTCTCGTCCTCCACAACCTCATCTGTCACCAGAAGCATGTTAACCTCAGTCCTCTCACAATCAGGCTTCAGTCAGTTCACATGGATCACCCTTATAGGTTCCTAGAGGACTGGAGATCTACTAAATAAGTGGCCTCCCCCTTATGCTCCTTGATCTCAAATGGGCCAGGCCAGGGGTCCTGGAGAGCTCTAGGCTCTCCTGGCTCTATCACCCAAACTTAGTGTACAGGCTGAAACTCCTCCATGGTGGCCTTCTGGTCGTACCAGCCTTTCATTACCTTTTGACTTGCCTCGAGGTTTCTCTTGGCCTTTTCCCAGAAGCGTTGCATCTGGTTGCGGAGAGCCAACATGTAGCTGACCTCATCCTGGGGGGGTGCATTGGGAGCTTTCTCCTACCCCATTACTTCAACAGTTAAGGGTCACCTGACATGGTACCCATAGAGAAGTTCAAAGGGACTGAACCCTACTCCCTTCTGGGGTACTAGTCTCTAAGCAAAGAGAAGGCATGGCAAGAGGACGTCCCACTTACAACTCATGGCCTCAGGGAGGCCTGTAATCACGCCTTTCAAGGTCTTGTTGAATCTCTCCACAGGACCATTAGATTGAGGATGATAGGGTGTGGTGAATTTGTAGGTCACCCCACACACATCCCACATGGACTCATGTATGCAAACATGAAGTTTGGGCCTCTGTCAGACACAATCTCCTTTGGGAACCCCACACAGGTAAAGATCCCCATTAGAGTTCTGTTCACCACCAGTGCAGTCCCCGTCCTTGAAGGCATTGCCACTGGGCAGCAGGTGTCATGGTCCACCAAATCCAGGATAAACCTGTTGCCTAGGGCAGTTTTGGGGTCCAATGGACCAATGATGTCGATACCCACCCTTTCAAAGGAGGTGCCAACGATGGGGAGTGGGATCAGGGGGGCCTTGAACCTTTTCCCTGTCTTCCCACTGGCCTAGCAGGTGGGACAGGACCTACAGAATGCATGTAAGGCCGTCTGCATTTGGAGCCAATAAAAGTGGGTGACAAGACTGGCAAAGTTCTTGCCTTTCCCTAACCGTCCTGCCAGGGGAGTGCTGTGAGTCAGGCCCAGTAGGAAGGCTCGGTAACACTGGGGGCCCACCAGCACATGTGCTGTCCCAGCCTTCGGTGCCTTAGGCTAACTGTGAAGGAGATCATTCTCCCAATAGATCAGGTGATCACCAGTGGCTTCACCAGCTGCTTATTCGGATGTCTGTTGCCTGAAACCCTGAAGAGTGGGGCACCCTTTCTACACCTTGAAGAATTCTTCTCTGGTGGACCCACCCTCAACTTGCCACCCAACAAGCTCAGGTAGGTTACCTACGGCAGCAATGTTCTCCCAGTTTGGCTCAGGGGCCTCCTCCTCAGGGAACCCATCAACCACCGCAGGTACTTCTGGGACTGGTTTCCCACGCCCCTTGCCCCTCTCCTTGGCAGCTGTCTGGGCCATCCTTCCAGGCTGCAAATGCCCTTGACTCCCCTCCTGGGCAGCCATAGACCTTGTGGTCATGGAGACCCACTCAAGCAATCCCAACATTTCCTAATGAGACCTTAGCTCTACCTCCCTCCTTGTAGTGTTCTCAAGGTCAATGCCTAACAGACAATCTACAGGCATGGCAGGACTCACAGCTACTTTTAGAGTGCCAGAGACCCCTCTCCACTCAAAGGGAACCAGTGCTACCGGTAGGTGGCTCTCACGATTGTCAGCGACTATAACTTGGTGGAATTTGTTTGGTATGGCCTGCTCTACTGACACCAGCTCACACCTGACAGTAGTCATGCTGGCTCCTGTGTCACGCAGAGCCTCTACCGTTGCCCATTGATGGTGATGCACTGCCTATACTTGGAAGTATTTCCAGGTATGTGGGCTTTTCACACCATCTCTGTATCCCCCAGGGACACTAGGGTTACCTTTATTTGTTCCCAAAAATAACTGGAACTACCTCCTCCTCGAGCACTACACTAACTAATCCTGGTGTCTGGCCTCTAGTGGGGGGCTGTGCCCTCTGGGGACACTTGGAGTCACCCTTAGAGTGACCATACTTAGTACACTCTATGCATTGGGGTACATACCTCCCTCTCTTACAGTCAAAGAACCCTTTCTATTTAGACTTAGAATTGGGCTGGTTACCACTATTCCCTTGGGAATTATGTTGTGGGCCTTTTGAGAACTCCTTATTTTAAAGTTTTTCTCCACCCTCTTTCCTCTGGTGGGAACCCTGACCAAATTTGTGGGTGTCCTCCCCAGATTCCTGGAATCAGTCAGCTTACTGTTAATTAGGTGCTGGTGCAACTCTGTTAACCAAATACTAAGCATATGCTCTCTCAGGATCAAATTATATAAACCCATATAATCATTTACTTTACTGCTCGCACCCATCCATTCAGTGCCTTGCTAGAAGAATCATAAAAGTCTACCCAAGTTTGGTTGGAGAGCTTCGTACTGTCCCTGAATTTCGGGCGATAATTTTCAGGGGTCAATCCAAACTTACCTATTAAAATGGCTTTTATGAGGGGTATGTGTTCTGGTCCTTAGCTTCTAAAGTGTCCCTCCCATGTTATTGGCACGTTCTTCCACAAGCCCACCCCCATTGCTCTTCAGGTACCCCATGAGCCCTTAGTGTAATTTCATAAGCAGCAAATCACTTGTCAATGTCATCTCCCCCCACCACATAACTTGACACCACATCTTTGGGTATACAGACTTTTTTGTATCCTGCAGATCCTGTATGAATGCTGCCACCATCACTGCTGTCGCTAACACTGCCTAGACTTGAACTCCAGCTCTTTCAGAATCAGTTCACGAGCCAGAAGTAGTTTCTTTTCAGCCAAGCCCCTTTCAGCCTCAGCTTGTTTGGCTGCTTTCTCAGCCTCTCTTTCTGCTCTCCTCTCCTCTGCCTTCATGTTTAATCTAGCAAACTGCAGTTGAAACTCTCTCTCCTCCCTCCTTGCCTCTGCGGTCAGGCCAAGACTTGAGACACTGCTCCCTGGTTTAGCAGGGGGCACAGATCCAGCGGTGTTGTCTCCCACTGTTGTTAGTGAATCCTCTGGGGAGCCATCCGCTTGCTCTCCCAACTAAACATTCTCTTGTGAACGGGCTTCTGCCCAGGCCCTCAGCACCTTTTGGTATTCCTCTTTCTTGGAGGCACCCTGGGTAGGTACTCCCATCCACTTGCATAAACCTTTCAACTGGCTGACAGTGTATGTCTCCAGCTTAGCTAGGTCAAACTCTCCAGCTCCTCCTTGAGACCCAGCCAGAGACATGTGGTATAGGTTTAGATTAAAATGTCAAGCAGGAAAATTGCAGCAACAAGAGAAAAAATCTAATTGCCCTTTAACTGTGGGTAGATAGTATACACATAGCTATTTTATGTCACTGCACAAACACAAGTCCTATCCTCATCGCTGATCACCAATGTTAGAAATGGGGTCTCTAGTTGGCAGAGGTATACACCCTTATCCAAGTAGGGACCACAATCCTAGATAGAAGTCACACACAGTCCAAATTATCCTGTGCCCATTCGCTGGTAGCTTGGCACTGAGCAGTCAGGCTTAACTTAGAATGCAATGTGTAAAGTATTTGTGCAGTAAATCATACAGTAACATAGTGAACACACCACAAAAATACACCACACCAGATTAGAAAAATAGATAATATTTATCTAGTTAAAATAAGATCAAAACGATAAAGATTCAATAAGCACATATCACTTTTTTGAAGGTTTAAAAGTGTCTTAAATCTTAGAAATCAACAGTTGTCTCTTGATTACACCAAAGTACCTGGTTTGCGTCAAAAATAACACGCACGGAGACTGTAGAGTACGGGATGCGTGGAAAAATAAGGTGTGTGTTGGCTTTTCTGACACAGCACAGACGTTGCATCGTTTATTTCCACGCTGCAAGGGGCTTGTGTCATTTTTCGGCGTGCATTCTTGGTTCCTCACTGCGATATGGGGACCTTTCTGACACCCAGGGACAATGCAGGGAAAATCCTTGGCACGCTGGAAGAAGTCACAGGCGTTGTGTCGATCCGGGAGGGCGATGTGTCAAATTTTCTGTCGCACAGCAGGCGTTGCATCAATTTTCTACTCAGGAAATTGGATGCATTGTTCCGGTTCAGCTGTGCGTTGATCTGGTAGGGCGGTGCAGCTAATTTTCTGTCTCAAGGCAGGGGCTGTGTCGAATTTCCACTCGGGAAGTCGAGCTGCATCATTCGGGTTCAGTTGTGCAGTGATTTCTCAGTTGCAAGACAGGCTGTGCTTTTCGTCACACAAGCAGTTTCCTGAAGAGATGAAGTCTTTTTGGCCCTGAGACCTAAGAAAACAGAAGGCAAGCTCAAACCAAGCCCTTGGAGAGCACTTCTCAGCAAAGTCAGAGAGAGGTCAGCAGGGCAACAGCAGAGCAGCAGTTCTTCTCAGGAAAGCAGTCCAGATGAGTCCTTTGGGAAGTTAGGCAGTTCTTCTTGACAGGTTGCAGGTTCTGGTCCAGAAGTGTCTTAAGTTAGTGGGGTCAGAGACCCAGTTTATATACTCAAAAATGCCTATAAAGTGGAGGAGACTTCAAAGAGTGGTTTTAAAGTGTTCAAGTTCCCCTTTCAGTACAGGTCTGTCTGCCAGGATCCTAGTAGTGGGTTTGGCAGTCCATTGTGTGAGGGCTGGCAACTAGCCTTTGAAATGTAAGTGTCATGCCCTCCACCCTTCCAGCCCAGGAAGACCCATTTAGTATGCAGATGAATGCAGGTGTGGCTGAGTGTCCTGTGTTTGTAGTTGTCTTGGTAAAATTCGCATAAGCTGTCAACCAGCCCAGCCCAGATGTTGATTGGAGACAGGCTGTAAAACACAGATGGATGTTGAGTGCAGAGAAATGCTCACGTTCTAAAAGTGGCATTTCTTAAATAGTAATATAAAATCCAACCTCACCAATAAGCAGGATTTTCTATTACCAGTCTGGCCATACTAAATATGACATGGTTACCCCTTTCTGATCAGAAATCTACCACTCAAACAGTAAATGGGGGTAGTCCTAATGCTATCCTATGAAAGGAGCAGGCCTCACAGTAGTTAAAAACACATTTAGGAGTTTTCCACTAGCAGGACATATAAAACACACATGTACATTCCTGCCTTTATCCTACACTGCACCCTGCCCTATGGGTTACCAAGGGCCTACCCTAGCGGTGACTTATAGATAGAGAAAGGGGAGTTTAAGGCTTGGCAAGTACTTTTTAAATGTCAAGTCAAAGTGGTAGTGAAACTGCACACATAGGCCTTGCAATGGCAGACCTGAGACATGGTTAAGGTGCTACTTATGAGGGTGGCACCACCAGTGCTACAGGCCCACTAGTAGCATTCTAAGACCGAAAATCAGCAAATATAGTGCCTGAAAAGTAGAGGGAGGCAGACAAAAAGTTGGGGGATGACCACCCTAAGGCTGGGCTTGCGCTGCCTGGCATGATGGGCAGAGGCCTGCCAGCATGGTTTCAGCAGCTTTAACCCTACTTGGCAGTTTCAGGTCCACCCGCAGTAGGCCCAGCTCTATGGAGACCTTTCCTATTTCTTGTTGGTGTGTGGTCCTCGAGGCTTCAATCGCCTCCAGTATGTTGTCCAGGGTCGCTTGCATGTGGGCGGTGGGGTGTCTGGGATCCCCTTAGCTTCAGGAAGTGGCTAATGGGGGTTGTGCTGTAGCAAACGTGATTCTTGTGATTTAGGCGGTCATTATGAACATGGTGGGAAAGACCGCCAACTGCCGTGGCGGCGGTGAACAGAATCCCGCTGGCGGCGGCGAATGGAAACCCGCCATATAATGAACAAAAAACCCAACCCCGCCAAACATTCCAACACCACCACTCCCCGCCAGGACCCTGTAGGCGGGAATCCCGGCCCACCCCACCACTGCCAAGCACACCCACATCTCACCCTCCAAATAAAGATGCACAAATCACTTCAGCGGACAGTAGAGGCCGGAAGGCCATTGGCAGCTGCGACCCCCGCGGGCGGCTAGTGGGCCCAACAGCAACCACTGCACACATTGGCTAGGCTTAGCACCCACACACCTGACACACATCCAGAACACCATAAAACACCACCAGACACACCCCACAATCCCTTGCAACGAAACCAGGACCAGAAGACGGAGAGCACCAGAGCCAGACACAGAATGCCAGCAGACAGGACATGCACATCGACCCACACAGGAGCACCCAAACACCGTCCCCAGTCCCAACGCCATCCACTACCCTCACCATGTCCCCCCAAAAAAATTCACGCTTCACCGAAAGGGAGCTAAGGACCATGGTGGACGAGATCCTAAAACTGGAGCCACAAATATTCGGCTCCAAGGTGCAGCACACACCCATCGCACGGAAAATGCAGCTGTGGCAGACCATCGTCAACAGGGTGAATGCAGTGGGACACCATCCACGCACCAGGGACGACATCCGCAAGACATGGAACGACCTGCGGGGGAAGGTCCGGGCAATGGCATCCAGGCACCACTTCGCAGTGCAGAAGACTGGGGGACGGCCGCCACCAACACCACCCGACTACACCGACTAGGAGGAGAAGGTACTCGCCATCCTGCACCCAGAGGGACTCACTGGACTCACTGGAGGAATGGACTTGGGTAAGTCGTCTACATTTACCCCATATATACCATACCTGTAATGCATGCACCACCCCACCCCACCCACACCCACCTAGACCCACACCCCTCCTAGCCATTACCCACCACATCCACCACCCTGCATCACCCACAACTCACTACCAGGCCCACATCACTCCCGCTGTGCACAGCCACCCACTCACTGCCCACCTAGGGCCCTCCTGCATATGTAACAAACAATTCTATGTCCCCCAATAGGCACCACCACCCATGCAACCCTAATGGAGGGGACAAGGAGTGCCACAGCATTCCAGGGAGACAGAGGCACATCACAGGACACTGGTGAAGGATCCCTGGACACAGAAGAGCAGACAGGCCCTTCACACAGCCCTGGATGCTCAACATGCAGCAGGCCCACCCAGGAAAACACTGTCACCCCTAACACCCAGTCAAGACCAGCAGGCCAGGGAGGCATGTCCACACCAGGGGACCCAGGGCACAAACAGGAGGAACACAGCAACAGAGGCCACAGTCTCCCACCCCCAACATGCAGGAAGAGGAGGGCCCCAGTACTAGTGGCACATCCAGACCTGCGCAGGGGACACAGGCACAGGGGGCCAGGGAAAGGTCAAGTGCCCCAGTGGGTCCGGGGGTAGGGCACCGGATAGATGCAGCAGCCCAGGACATCATTGCAGAGGTATTGGGGGTATACCAACATACCCAAGACAGGTTGGCACAGATTGTAACCACCATGGAGCAAAGTCAGAGGATGCAGCTGGAACACCACCAACAGGCCATGGAGCAGTGAAAAGAACACAATGCCACCATTGCTGGAGCACTGCTGCAGTTGGTCAACAAACCCTCAGACACCCACACCGGACAAGAGGCCCCCACAACAGCCCTAGACAACCAGCAACAGCTGTCCCAAGCAGCTGAAACTGCACAGGAAAAACCCTCCCAGGAATCACTAGGGCCGACCATGTCACCCCAAGTAGCTCCACAGCAGGTGCCCAAACGAAGCCTCAGGCCAAGATATGGCACTGGAAACCCAGCCAAGAGCAAGCCCCCTACCAACAGTTGACACTGCTGCTACTGCCAAGCAACCAACACACCCATTTACAAACTGCACTTAGCTGAGGGCTAAATGATAAACAGAACTACAAATAGGACCCACCTAGGAAATCAAACAGACCTGCCACCAAGTCGGTTTTGAGGACAACCAACCATAACGACTTCCGTCACTGTACATAGGTCATTTCACTGTATTCCACACAAATAAAAGCTGGAAACACCTCTCTATCCTTGGAACTGTTGTCTGGTTGGCGCTGAGGAAACCGACGAGGAGATTGCCGCAAGATTGCCTGACTTCCGGTCCGCCTGACTTCCGGTCCGCCTGTCTTCCGGCCGGGGCACCGAAGCCAGGTCCCTACGTTCCGGAGCGGTGACACCCGCAGCACCCCCGGCCAGGGGACAACACACCTGCACCTGCAGCCCACGATCGCTGGACACCACGGACTTCAAGGCTCGCCGGGGGGCTCCGGGCAGGAGAAGCCGCCGCTGGACTAGGCTCTGCTCCCCGCAGCCGCCTTTCTCACGCCGGCGCCGCGCAGACCACGGGGCTGCAATCGAAGTACTGTCTTCCCGGTAAGGAACTGATCGCCACTGGCCCCCGCCCTGCGCTTCGAGTTAGAACCCGCTCCCACCCCAGCCAGGTGTGCCTGGGACTATTCTAAAGGCTGGGCTGTTCGGGGCTTCTTTCCTAAGGCACGGGGCTCCTTATCACTGCGAGAGTCGGCAGTGTTGCTCGGTGCCTCTGCGTGAATTGGGCTCCGAGCGTGGACCACCAAGCCTGCCTCTTCCTCCAGCACCTGGGGAACGATTGTGGGACAGGATCACAGAGGGGCAGGGCTGCGGGGATCTGCTGGTTCCGCCGCATCCCCCTGTGGGGGACATGAAGCGTAGCCCAAGAAATCCACAAACTGCTGCCAGCATGGAGAAGAATCGCACAAGCTACCTGCTGCCTGAGGTCCCTTTCTCCCCCGGACATTCCCGCTAGTTAGGAGTTGCCTGACTCCACTCGGCTCTCTTTCTCGCCAAGCAAATTCGTGCAACCAGGATTGGATTGAAGTGGGGAAGGAGAGGCTTTTTGCATGATTAGCACACACATAATCTAAAATCAATCACCAGTCGAAAGCACTCAGATATTGTCTGTCAACCCAGGGGTGGCAGCAAGGATGACATTAACACATGGAAGTAAAAAAGCAGCAAAGAGACAAAGGCTAGGCTCACCAGGGGAAGGTCAGCACGAGCAAAAAAACGAAAGGAAAGCACCCCCAAACCTGGCACAAACTAAGAAATCGCCCTGCAAATCTCCAAGCAAGGGAAAAAAAGGAGGATATAAGATCCCAGATTTCTTGCTCACTAAGAAGGAATCAAATACCACTAGCACCTTAATGGATATAGCTCCTGCCGACGGCTCCGAGACAACATGTGCAGCTGACGTGAAGACCGCGCAGGACATCGAAAGGACCTGCGTGGACCTGGGAAAAATCAATACACCGATTCCCCAGCCAAATAAAACCGGCTTAACGATCAGCGCAGAAATTCACAGATGTTATCTAGATTTTCCACTTTAAACCTCAGTAACTGGAACAACTGGGGTGAGAGACTGTGCTTCACTCCTTTTTCCAAACAACCCTCACAAGTAGAGAACAACACAGACTGTATCATAATTGAGGAATTTCCGCTGATAGACCTTTCAGATACCTGCTCAGATACACCTCAGGGCACTCAGGGGGTCATTACAACTTTGGCGGGCGGCGGGCAGCAGCCAATGCGGGGGCACTCCTGCGGTGCCCATTTAGCCGGCGGGGATGTGGGCCGCAACATGGGAGCCGGCTCCAAATGGAGCCGGCGGTGTTGTGGCCGTGCGACGGGTGCAGTTGCACCCGTCGCGCTTTTCACTGTCTGCATACCAGACAGTGAAAAGCCGCATGGGGCCCTGTCAGGGGCCCCAAGCTCCCCGTACCGCCAGCCTTTTCCTGGCAGTTCATACCGCCAGAAAAAGGCTGGCGGTCGGGGACTCGTAATCCCCTGGGCAGCGATGCAAGCAGCGCTGCCCAGGCGGATTATCACCGCCGGGGGAAAAAGTGGTGGAATACTGCCGGCCCCGGCGGTGTGACCGCGGCGCTTCCGCTGAGGTCGTAATAGGCCAGGAAGCACCGCCAGCCTGTTGACCCCTCAGTTTGCAAACAACAAACAACAAAACAAAACAAAAATGAGATCTACCTGTAGTACAAGCTCACCACGAAAATATCTCCCTACTTGTAATACATCAACAACACCAACAACATTCGACACGCACGCATCGTCAGCTGTCATGGCAATGGAGCAACCAGAGCAACTAAAGGAACTTGAAGACTCACTAGACCACACAACGGGGCTAAAGAAAATGTAGGACCCTCAACATCTGAAGACTCGTGGAAGGCCTTGCTAGCAACAGTGGACGCGATATCAGAAGCCATCCAATTTCAAGCAGATGAGCAAGACACTCAGGTAGATTTACTCTACATCCTGGCCATCCACATTGTGAGCATCGACAACAAGCTACAATCTTTGAATGATCTGAATAAGAGGACTCAAACCCACTCATACACTCAGCAGGTGACATGTCAGTGCTCCATCACAGGCGATAACTCACAAAGATCTCTGGATATCCTAAATGACCTCTTGAAAGAGGTAAAAATCTAGACCCTTAGAAAAGGAAGGCACGGAAAAAAACAAAGGGGGTCGAGCAAAGCTGTATATGGAAATCGTTTGCTAAGTCAAATGGCACGCAGTCCAAGGAATCAGAAAGCACTGAAAATAGAAACAAGATCTGCCAATCTAGACAGATCAGGGCAGAACGGCCAGCCAGTGAGGACAATTCCACGTGCGAACCAAGCACTTTTGTTAATCAATCAACATCACAGCAACAGTCTCCGAAAAAACCCCGTTCCAGCAACAAGCAGGGTAGCAGCCTTTTGCAAGGAGAGACGGCCTTAAGAGAATTCCAGGGAAATTGAACTATCATCAGGCAGTGTCCAGAACAGGGAACTCAGCGGTCTACTGACAGGCAGGAAACGGGCAAAACCTGGGAACATAACCCTCAATGCACAAGCTCCTCACACAACATGACCGTAATAAATCAACCTGCAGACAACAACAAACAGATATTAGATCATGATTACCATCCTTGGTCAGATGATTGCCCAAACAGCGTGGCACAAATAAGAATCCCAGGACACCAGACAATGCAGGGCAATACGGCACCAGAGGAAAATACATTACTTTTCATCCCTTGCTATAACTTGAAGGGGGCATTTAACATTCTAAATAGGGGCACCATACTAAAGTTAATAAATGTGATTTTGCCCCAGGCTCACATTTCAAAAACAGAATTGATGGCTGTGGAGTTTACTCCACATCCAAACAATAAAGATAAAGATGCAACACTGACATCCTGGGCCACGTCGGCCATTATTGATCAAATTCTAGCACATCAAGACACGTTTAGCGCATAGGGCATCGCCCTGCAAAAACTAGAACCGCCCAGATACCCTAACCTTTTTGTACCGCAACAAAAGAAGGGCAGCTCAATCTTAAAAGGGGCCGTGGGAGTAGAAACTTCCCTAAGCAGTTGGGATCACATTACAATTGTAAAGCACCAAAGCACATCCCATCCTGGCGTGCACCAACAGATCTTGATTGGTACTCCCTCAACAGTCAAACAGGCTAGAAGGCAAAATTTAAATGACAACAATTACAAATGGTCCTGATGGAACCCCAGAATATATCCATATTTGCTCCTGGAACACTCACGGTTTAAAAAATCTGGTTACCGACAGGGCGGCTCTGAGTTTCCTTCAGCAGTTTGAAATCATCCTGTTGCAGAAAACATGGTGCATGTAGCCGATACAAATTTCGGGTTATTCTGGGATAGACGTCTCTGCAAAACAACCTCAAAAACATGGACACCCCAAGGGGGGCCTCACAACGTATTGCGCCACAAAAATCAACTGAGTGATCAAACATTTCGACCTGGGAATTGACTGGCTGCTACCAATAAAATTGTAACATCAGGCGCCATCAGGCAACAACAGAACTTTATTATTGATCAACGTATACGTACACCCTAACAAAATCCAAAACAGTGGAAACATTGAAACATTGATCAATATTCTAAAAATGCTGCAGAAACAAAATAAGGATGCAATCCTCATTTTATCTGGCAATTTCAACCTTGATTTGAGAAAAGGCAGCACAAAACACCCTAACGGAACATGCACATATATAAAATTTTAAACCCTGGGATTGCGCTGCCTAATGCCTCTCCCTGAGGACACCTCATCCGCGCAAGTAACCTTTTCAAGCGGCACAAAAAAATCCAACAACGACTTTACATTAATAAACGAAACCGCATTGCCACTGGTTTCAGCATATAGGAGTTAACAACGCACAGAGAGCAATCACTTTCCACAACTTATTAAGATCCGGAATGAATGGAATCGGTTCCCCACTGCTAATATCATAATTTCAGCCCCAGTGACTTATGATACAAAAAAAACTGAAATGGAAGGAGCCGGGCTCGACAAAGTAATGGAAGTAGTGTACTACAGTGCAGGCGCAACTAAAGAGCTCAAAGAATCACTAAGAGTACAGGCACTAGAAGACCACCCCCAAGGAGAACGAGTGATCGCTTGGAAGCATTTGTGTGATTCTTTTATAAATACATTTTCCATCAAAAAACGTCTCCCAATTGCAGTCATGGAGTCAAAAAACAAAGTCAAGAGGTGCAAAGAAGAAAAGCCATGGTTCAACAGGACATTGCGCAATTTGAAAAATCAAGTCTCTAGAGAATCAAAAAAAGTCCAGAAGGACGTACACTGGGGGAGGAAATCTGATGACACAAGGCTTTCTGAATTAAGAGCCAAATATAGGAAAAACTGTTGGATGGCAAAACAGAGTTATCACAAGGATCTTTGGACCAAGCTGCTCATGTCCAACAAACAGAAAAATAACAAAAAGTTCTGGGAACTAATAAACGGACTAACTAAGGGACAAAATCAACACTCAAATGCAGGTATCGATGCAGCCACATGGGAAGCCCACGTACAGACAATGTTCTCACTCCCAGAGCACCATGCGCAGGAGGAGGCCTCACAGATAGCCAATGACTCAAGTAAGATTAATTTTGGCTTCAGAGTGACAACGCAAACAGACTTAACTCTAAACGGAAACGAAGGAAAGCATGCAATAATGACCATTGACATAGAAATGCTGACAAGCCTTATTAAGAAACTGAAAATGGAAGGGGCAGCTGGTCAGAACGGCATTCCAAACGCCTTGTTTAGAGGAGACCCTTCATTCTGGGCGTATTATTTGGCGCTGCTTTTTAACGAGCTCCAAGGCACTACAGGTCTCCCAGATGCATGAAAAGGCAGCATTATTCACCCTATATACAAAGCAGGTAACCCCGCAAACCCTTCAAACTACAGGCTAATAGTATTGATAGACGTGGAAGCAAAACTCTACGCATCCTGCCTACTGCAACAACTAGCAGAATGGATTCGTGACAGACAGTTAATTCCACAATGCCAGACAGGTTTCAGAGCTGGTATGGGTGCTTCCACCAACCTGGCAACCCTGGCCCTGCTGGGAAACAAAGCCAGGCTTAAGAAAAAAAGGCTACTAGCGTGCTTTATTGATCTAAAGGCAGCTTTTGATTGCGTACCAAGAACCCGCCTATGGGAGAAATTGAAAGGGTGGGGCTTACCATGCAGCCTCCTTGGCACAATGATGGACTTGTACACAGGTACTTGGGTGCAAGTAAACATTTGAGAGGGCAGCCACCTCACCAACAGAATATTAACAGCGAAAAGACTCAAACAAGGGTGTGTATTGGCTCCCATGCTGTTTAACTTATATCTTGCAGACCTAGCCGAGGCTCTAGCTTCCGTAAATAGCCACCCGCCAGTATGGGCCAAGAAAGGAATTGCATGGCTACAGTACGCAGACGACATAGTTCTACTCAGTCAAATACCTGTTGGGTTACAACATAGCATCGATGCATTTTACACATACATAACAATGCAAGGCCTAGAATTGAATTTGAGTAAAACTAAGGTTGTCCGCCTACTTGACAGGAAGTTTAAATCTGCTTCATGGTTCATAAACGGATCCCGGATGGAGGTTGCACCCACATATAAGTACTTGGGATTCACTATGGACCTCCTCCTGACTTTCAAGCCGCAGCTTGCTGACGCTTAAGCAAAAGTCCTCTCATTGACCTATGGTTTTAAAGTTCTAAAACAAAAACTGAGCTGCCCTTCATACTCCCACCTGCTTTCTGTCATGGCAGTGCGGCTAATGCCCACCATCACTTATAGTGCCGAAATTATACTGGGGAAGGAGGCAGTTTTTTCAATCAAGTCCAGACGAAGACCTACAAAACAGTTTTTCGGATACCACGACCAGCATCTCCAGCTCAGGTTCATTTAGAATTGGGTCTGAAAAACTATGAATTTCAGAGTAGATGTGCCTTCATTAAACTATGCTGGAGGTTGCGTGCAGCTGAGACTGGTACTCTAAACAACCTATGTTGGATGTAAATTGAGGAGCAACAGCGACACAATGATAAAAGCACCTGGGGTCATCACTTAAATAACAGCATTAAAGCACTAGGTTTGCTAGAAGCCTGGGACCAGAACCCGGACAAAAATTAGTTTTTTCAGAAGGCAAATGCTGTCACTAAGAAGAAATCTTTAAATTCTGATAAACAAAAACTGGCGAGCAGTCAGCACGCCTGGACTATAATAACATTGTACAAAACTTTACGGGCACAGGAATACCTAGCAGCAACCTTCAACCAGTCGCTGAAACATTGGTTCATGCTTTTCCGCTTTGGGTTGATGGAAACAAAGGATATGGTCCCTTCATGGAGACAGCAGGATCTGATACATTCCTGTCGACTGTGTGGGTACAGACAAGAGTCACTATAACACATTTTTTGTGCGTGCCCGGCTTTGCTAGGCCTCAGGATATTATATCTAAAAAACATTTTTAAGACACTGAACATACGCTCATGCAGACCGGCCATTATAAGCTGGTTTAGTGGACTTTCAATCCCGTTTTCCTGTCGAGGGACCAAATTCATGGTACAGGCTCAGAAAGAATTGGTGAATAAAGTTGAAGCCGAGTGTGCAAGGGCCATTATTTTATGATTAGTAAAGCTCCGAAAGTTTAATTCCAGACAGGAAACAGCCCTAGGTACTACTTAGGATTCTCACTCAGCTTCACTCATTTACTATTATAGTGTTCGTAAGGGAGTAAGAAAGTACTAAAGTTACGTTCTAGACCAAGGTTGGAAGTAAGTGGAGATCGTTTTAGCTATACACAACTCTTTACCATGATATGTTTTAGTTTCAAATAAGCTTTTATGTTTTTATTATGGGTTTCTATTAACATAATGAGTAGGCAAAGTATCTTTATTATTATTATGCATTTTGGAATTGCGATGGTTTTGATTAACAGAGTCAGTAAACTTAAACTTGAACTTGAACTGTATTCCACCAATAAACAACATATCTCACCTGTAACACTGTCCCCTGTCTTCAATGTTGAACAAAGTGGAGTAATGATGCAACAGGCAGGGATAAACTTTATTGTCAAATTGTGAATGCTGCTGGTACAGTTTGTTTCTAAAAAGTCAAGAAGGGAATGCTTATGTTGTCTGTCTGTACCATGCTGAAGAGGTCCATGAATCGCATGTCATGACCAATTCCCCCTAGTTGACATGGCACACTTACAGTATCAGTCACTAACCACATATACAGGCTGAAGTCCCAGACAGTTATTGGAAGTAGAGTTGTATCAGTTGGTTTCTGGAATTTACATCTTCCTCATCCTCACCATCACTCTCCTCACCTCTCTGAGGTAACAGATCAGGGCCTATAGCACCCTCCACCTCCAAAAGGGGGATTGAATGTCTCACTGCCACGTTGTACAGCAGGCCACCACTATCCTACACACCTTATCAGGCCCATAGGCCAGGGAACCCCCAGAGATCAGTAGGCACCAAAATCTAGCCTTCAGGAGACCTATAGTACGCTCTATCACCCTCCTAGCTCGTCCATGGGCCTCATTGTATTTCCTCTCTGCATCCGTCCTGGGATTCCTCACTGGTGTCAGGAGCCAACGCAAGTTGGGATAGCCAGAATCACCTAGAGAAATGGTCAATACAGAGTCGTCATTGGAATGTCCTTAATCTGACAGGCTGTCTTTCAGCAATGTGTCAGTTAGTGACAGGCACACTTACCTATGATCCACCCTCTGTCCTCTTGGAGTTGTTCCATCTTTTGTGGCACGCTACTGTTCCTCAAAACAAACAAATCATGGACTGAACCAGGAAACATGGCATTCACATGGAATATGTACTGGTCTGCTGTACATACAAATTGGATGTTCATGGAGTGAAAGTTCTTCCTGTTTCTGTACACCTGTTCACTCTCTCTTGGGGGGATGATGGGTATGTGGGTTCCATCGATGGCAACAATAACATGGGGAATGTTTGCAAAGGCATAGAAGTCTGACTTGATGACAGGGAGATCAGCACTTTGGGGGAATCGCACATAGGATTGCAGATGTTGTACAAATGCATTTAGAAATCTTGTAAGTACGTGGCTGAACATTGGCTGTGAGAAACCAGCACCCATGCCCACTGTCACTTGAAAGGAGCCTGTGGCCAGGAAGTGGAGTGCGGAGAGCACCTGCACATCAGTTGGAATGGCATGCTGATTACGATTTCCGGGAGTCAGTGCAGGATCCAGTAATGCACATAGGTCCTGAATAGTTGCACGTGTGAGTCTGTAAGTGATAATGATCTGACGCTCCACCATGGTCCCCATATCCCTAAGTGGTCTGTACACAGAAGGTGCCCTTCCTCGCCACAAGGGTCTGTACCTGTGAGGGGCAAGAACAAGGAGTCATGTGCACACATACACAGGCATATTTGCTAAACACATTCACTGCATTCTTCATAGTAGTGTCTGTACAATAACTGCAACCTGACAGATGTACATTGTCACCAATGAGAGGGAACGGAGTAAATCATGTGTGATAATATACTCTATGGATAGAGACATGTGTGAATCATATGGCTATTAGGCCCAGCATTGTGACTAAATTGAATTTCAAAATGCGTAGGTGATGGCAAAATGTCTGCCCACTGTAGTTCTGCTCCTTCGATGTGGAAGTGACCTAAGACCACTAGCGGTTGACGTCACAGCATTCAGCGGTGTTTACCGCTGTTTGCACCCTCATTGGATAACATGGATGCCAATAGGGAATCTTGGCATATCATGATCGCCGCCGGCGGTGACGGTGCATTCCGCCCCAGAACGTACGCGCGTTCATCATCGTGTGCTCACTTGACTCCCTGATCTTGTGCGGAGAAGTACTCCACTCCGTGTACTGCTGTGGCCTGCCTCTGGCTATGGATGTTCCACTTGGTGGAGGGGAAAGGGCCCCGGCCTTCACCCAGGAAGAACTGGAGAAACTGATGGAAGGGTTCCTACCCCTGTCTGGCAGACTCTGCGGCCAGCCAGAGGTACAGGTGAGTCCGGGTTTGGGGGGCACTGTGTGTGTAATGGATGGAGTGGATTGCACTGATGTGTGTTCCTGTGAGCCAGGATGGGGCTTGGTGCATGGAATGCTGCGTGCCACTGTCCTGCATTTCTGGGAGTACTGTCTGTCCTATGTCTAACAACCAGCCAGCTATTGCCATTGTGCAGGTGCCTGACCTCTGTGTTTCTTCTCTGTGTCTCCCTACTAGGTCAGCGCCCACCAGAAGAGGGCACATTGGCATGCCATCGCCAAGGAGGTACGGACCCTGGGGGTCTACAACCAGCAGAGCACCCACTGTCGGAAGAGGTGGGAGGACCTGCGGCCCTGGGCGCGGAAGATCAGTGAGGCCCAGCTGGGGAAGTCCTCCCAATGTGGTAGGGGTGCCCGTCGGGCACTGACCCCCTTAATGCGAAGGATCCTGGCGGTGGCGTACCCAGACCTGGATGGGTGCTTGAAGGCTGCACAGCAGTCACAAGGGGGTGAGTACTCACAGCCCATACTTCAGCCTGGAAGGATGAGTGTGTGTGCAATAGAGTCATGGGGCTCAGAGCAGGGTTTTGACTGATGTCCAGCTACTGTCTGTTCCCCAAAGGGTGTAGGGGTGTCCCTGTCAGGTTTCACCTACCTCAGCTTCAATGCAATGACAGGATATGGGTGTAGGTCACTTTACTGCTCAGTATTCAGGGCCATGGTCATGGGCCTAGTGCACAGTGCAGCCTGTTGCGTGTGTCTGCTGGGTAGGTGTATGTCTGGACATTGTGTATCAGCATTCAGCTACTTACAAGTTTATCTCCTGTGTTGTCTCCCCATCCATGTTCTCTTGTGCTTGTCTGGTACAGCATCAATATCAGGCGAGGGAGCTGAGGCACGGGCTAGTGGGGAGACAGCGGCCCACGGATCCTCGGAGGCAGAGACAACGGACGCCCAGGGGACCAGTGGGTGGGAGGGCGAGGGGACTTTCACAGGGGAGGCTACTACCACAGGTGGTAGTCACTCTGAAACCTCCTCCGATGGGGGTCCTCCGGCGGTGGCGGACACTAGTGGACTAATCACGACCGTGACATCTTCCGCCACCACCCATATCATCAGCGCCCTCCCTTCTGCTCCCCACCGAGTTGGCCATGCCCGCCCACCAAGAAAGGTGGGCTTCTCCTTCTCCCCAGGTACCTCCTCCCCTGCCCCAGTCAACCTTGCTGCCCTCACAGAGGAGGCTATAGACCTCCTGAGAACCATCTCTGTAGGGCAGACAACCATCGTCACTGCCGTGTCTGCCCTACAGAGATCTTTTCAGGCTCTGGCCTCCTCTTGGACGGCAGCCAGTTTCCCTGGCCATTCTGTCCCCCCTCCAACCTCCTCTACCCCTTCCAGCACCCCACTCCCTTCCACCCGTCCAAGGCACACATTCAGATATGCAGTCAAGCACTTCAATCCACAAAAACACACTTCCAAACACAAGCATCACACCTCCCACCACCAGCATTCACACAGCCAACATACACCTGCACACACAACAACGTCCACTTCCCACAGTGTGCCCGCCTCTTCCGCCTCCCTGTCTGTCCCCTCTACATGCACACCCTCATGCACTGCACTGTCACTCACTGTTACTGCTCCTCTTCCTGCACTCACCACAATAGCAGACAGCCATACATGCACCCCATACACCACACCTGCACTCGCCACCTCCACTGTAGTTGACACATGCAGCACACTCACCGACTTGCAGACACACACACAACATACATCCACACTTGCTGTCTGTCTTCTCCCACTGTGTCAACCCCCCCACCTCCCAAAACACTCAAACGCAGCAAGACACCCACCCATCAGACATCCACCACACCACAGCATACTGTGCAGTCACCGGCACCCACTACACGCACACCTACACCCCATACATCAACTCCCTCTGCCTCCACTCCCACGCCCTCATCCATGCCCACCCCACTTGCTCCCAAGAAACTTTTCCTCTCCCGTGTAGACCTGTTCGAACCCTCTGGCCCACCCCGTCTTCTCCCGAAACATGCCCACCTCCTTGCCCTTTCCACACCTTCCACATCTCAGCTCACCCCGGTCCAGCCTTCCCATTCCCATGCCCCTTCTCCAGTGAAGAAGAAGGTCCGCTCACAGCCTAAGGCATCCAGCTCCACCCGAGCCAAAAAGCCCCCACCCCCTTCAAAGGAAAAGCCCACCCCCGCTCCAACCTCCTCCCGCAAGTCTAAGTCCCACCCCGTCGTAAATCCACACCACCACCCCCCACCCCCATTCCGTGAGGTGCCTGGATCCCCCTATGGTGCCCCGTTTTGCGGAGTACCCAGCACTTGTGGGAGTCAGGTGTGGCCAGTTGTGGCCAGGGACAATTAAATCTTGTTGGACTGGCCATTGGCCCTGTTTGCTTCATCTAGCTCACTGAGCGAGTTAATAAAGTTTCAGTGTGGCCTGTGTTTGGGCTGTACGCAGTTCCACCCTGGTGTTTGTTTAAATGAGTTATGTGTATTGGGTTATTGTATGTCCTATGGCCACGTTGCAGTGGCCTCCGGTCGGGTAGGCCCCTCTTGGTGTGGGGTGTCTGACTAGTGCTGCTGGGAATGGGTGGGGGGGCTTTGCGGGGTGGGTGTAGTGGGCGGGTATGTAAGTTTGCCCTTTCCTCCATTGTGTCATAGGTTGCAGTACTTACCGTCGTCGTCTTCGGCGGCGGTCTCGGTCGTGTAGATATATGGCAAGGAGCAAGGCTGGCATGATCTGTAGCTCTCTGTCCATGGCTGCCACTGCACATTTTGTGGTACTCCGGTGAGTGTTTCCTTCTATTTGTTTCATTTCCACCTGGCTTTGTGTGGCAGTGGTTCCCGCCCCGGAACTGGCGGTGGAATGGTGTTCATAATTTGATGGGCGGGTTGGGTCTTTCTGACGGCCTGTGGGCAGACTCTGCCGTTGTCAGCGGACTACTTTCCTGGTGGTGGGTGGTGCGCGGGATGCAAGACTTTCGTTTGGTTCATTATTTGGCAGTCCGGACCGCTCCTCTGTTGGCGGTTTCTGCCGCTGGCGGTGCGGAACGGACCACCATGTTCATAATGAGGGCCCTAGTCTTAGGTTTAACCATAACGTGTCTCAGATGTGGCATCTTCTGTAGAAGCCGAGCTGTAACGTGGGTGGGTTCTTCAGTGGTACAGTAGCTGAGTTCTCAGAGTGTACCAGTTTCTACCAAGCAGGCACTGCAGGGATAACGGACAGTTTCATGGAGAGGCACCAGTAGTAGCAGTTGTCTCACTTTGGACCTGGTGCTCAATGGCAATCCCCCACCCTTTGCATCTGGTACATCAGCAAGCAGTATCATTCACCAGGATTTTTAGCCATGGCCACCTCCAGGGGGGCCCCTGTATGCTTCACCTCATGGTTGTGTTGCTGGGGTGGCAGCTAAATCACCCCATTTACTGAAGAGCTCTTTTGCTCAGTGATCAATAGATGTACAGCAGTATGGTTTTTAAGTTTTAGCTGCCTGCTGCCAGGTGTTCCAAGTGCACAGTGCTCAGTTTTGTGGTGAGTAGTTGCCGTGCTGTCTCCATGGCTCAGGAAGATGTGGATGCCACAGAGTTTTCAGTGGGGGTCAAAGGTAGGGCCAGATTTATGTTAGATGTGTCTTATAATATGAGCCATTTCTCGGGCCCCAGCCTCAATCATCTAGTGTGGTACTGCTGCATGCTCTTGATTGTTCCCCACCCCCTGTCAGTTTTCTCAGGGGCATGGGGGATTAGGATGGAGGAGGCAGGTTGTCACCCATGATCCCGACCCCCAAGCACAACACCTCCTTTCTCTGAGTTGTGCGGCCTCCTCCTCTGGCAGCCCCCTCCACGTCCTCTCCCTCCTCTGTCTCTTATGCGGGCCTCTGTCTGGAGGTGGGTCGATCCCCAAGAGCCACACGTCTCCCGGGCAGCCGGCTCAACCTCTCTGAGGCCTCCCCAGCCTCTCCATTAGTACGGCCAGTTGCAGGTATGGCAGAATATCCTTTTAAGGTTTTGCAGTAGGTGATTGAGGCCCTGGCCGCCATCCTCTGTAGCAGTATAGCGCAGCACCCAGCCTCTCCTCAGTCTACCCATGGCACTACCCAGGGGCGTTCCTCCTTGCCAGTTCACTCTTGAGGTGTGCCTTTGCTAGTGCCACAAGAGGGGAGTTGCTGATGCAGTGTAGACAGTCAGGTGCTTTTGTTGGGTAGGTCCATTAGGCAGGCCCACCTGCTCACCAATTTGGCCATGTGGGCCTGTCGTCTCAGAGTCAGTAATGGAGTGCTATTGTGCTTCAGTAGACACCTGATAATGTCAATGGCGCTCCCAGTAGTGTCTCTTACAGGGAGCCACCATCCCCAGTGCCGATTTCACCCCAGGCATGGGATGGAGACAGGACTTATATTAGGCTGAAGTGGAGCTGCAGAATTAGATGCCTGCCATCTTGGCTGGCTAATCATGCCTCATGCCTCTCACTGGCCTAGACTTATCATTCATTGTTCATGATACTCCTTTAGGCAACGTTAATACAGTAGGCCATGTGGCCTATTCTGTGTTGATAGCAGCACTTTCTGAGGTCTGGAGGCTGCCAGCTCCCTGACCTCTGCAGTTAGGATTGGGTGAAAACCCTCTGGGTTTCTGAAGCGGAGCTCCCTTCAAGACTGGTGCCATTTGCACGCTTGCAGCCAACAAGGCTCCCTTGAGGACGATCTTCTTTAATGTATGTTAAACCAGCTAAGTGGTGTCTATTTGGGCTTTGTCCTGCTTCTCCCTGTCCTTTTCCTGTTTCTTTCTATAGTAGTTTCATATGTGGACCTGTATTTCTCACCAAAGCTTAGTGTCTAAGCCTACTACGCTGCCCAGTCCATGCTGTTCTGTTCTCCCTTTGAAATTCCCAGCCAAGAAGCTCTCTCTCTCGCCTCAACCTGCACCTCTTTTCTAACTCCCATATGAGCTGCCTCCTTGGCTAAGTGCTGGGTGTGGTTCTCCTTGGTGGGAACATGCCCTCAAGGTCACTTTTTGTCATCTCTTCCATTGCCTGAGCACACCAAAGGGGAGTGGACCTTTCAGCTTCCCCCTCTACGTCAGAATCTGGAAGGCTGGAAACTTTTTTCTTCCCGCCAACTGGCAGGGTCACTGTCCAGAGCCGCTGTAAACCTCCCAGTCACCTGAGAGCACTATATTGAATGGGCTGGACTAAATGCTCTCCATGCTGCTGGGGTTCGAATGACTGAATAGGGCAGATGGAGGGGTCGGGCTTGGGGGAACCCTAGTGCCAACCTGAGATTGACTGAAATCATCGGAGCCTGCCTGTCTGGTGAGGCTGCAGCCCTGAATCAAGCAGCTCACAGCCCAGGAATAGGTGGATTGGTGTAACCTAGGGATGGGATGACAGGCATCAGAGAGAGCACCTCTATACCTACGGAGGGTGGGGAAGGTGCAGAATCCTTGCTTGTGGGTTCTAGGTGGCTACAGGTTGGAGCCACCTCAAAGATGGCCCATAGTTTTAATAGTATCTCTCTTTTAGCCTTCTTTCATTCTACAAATGTAGTCTGAATGTGTGTCCTTGTGTGTTCTATTATGTTGGTTTCAAAGGTTCACCCAAGGGAATGCATGTGCTTTGCTATGTGCATGCCATTCACAGCAAAATGAATCTTGTTTTTTAGCCTGTGTGGGCAATCTAGTTTGCATGTGGCCTAACAGCGACTCCATGATTGGTTGGGAACCTCTCACATAGGGTTAGTATAGTTCTAACTTTTTGCATTTTAAATAATCCTAATCTCTACTCATGGGGAAATATGTACACAGCATTATGCTAGCAATAACTATTGGCTACTAGTTTAACTTCAGACATAGGTGCATCAAACAGACATATCACAATTCATAAAACGTTGCATATGAAGGGTCACACCCTTAAGGAAAGTGCAATGGTGAACTCAAAACATTATGGGCTGTTTTTAGCAGCGGAATAGCTGATATGGAATAGCGATTTGTGAAAGAAAGATAACAACTTCTTAATACATACATTAAACATTTAACAAGAAATGGCATTTTAACGTGAAATATAATTGCAATAGTTTATTAGCACCACAACATCAACAATGCATCATTTGAAAACCACAATGGAAATCAAAGAGAAGAGAGAAAAAAAGTGACAGAAAAAATGATACCTTTGTCCAAAAATGAACCCCTTAGCCAGCTCCTAGGGCATGTCACCTGAAGTGGAGGGGGGCTCTGCGTGGTACATGGTACTAAGTGAGCCGATAGTCTCTCAGTGGCAAAGATAACAACAAATTACACGGAGAAAAAGGAACACCTAATCTTTCCCTAACATCCGAATTGTACCCTGTTTCATACCCATGGGCTTAGCGTACCATCTGCGCCACGCCCAGTGGTCCAAGCAAACAACACCTCTCACTCCTTTCAGACACCAACAGTGTTTAAGAGACTGGTAGAGCTTGGAAAACCCTATTAGACTAAAATATAAGATTAAGGTGTTGGCCTTATATCGTACCCGGTGCCTATGCATACGGTCTGTGTCATGTCCAGTGGTCAAGGCGGTGAGGCCTCATCCCTATGTCACAACCAGGTGTCAAGCATTCCATCTGTGCCATGCCCAGTGGTCCAAGTGGATCCCTGTATCATACCCAGAGGTCAAGCGTACCATCTGTGTCACGCCCAGTGGTCTAAGTGATGAAAGAACACTTTCACCTTCCCTAGCCATGTGTCAACGTTCGTAAAAAGGTGACCTCCGCAGGATCACATCCGAGGCTTTCTTGTGACAACTCAGTTGAGACACATGCAATGTGCATTATGTCAGATTTCTGTGAGTGGCAAAGTGCTCAGGTTAAATTGTTTTACTGCTTCCTAGTTGCCATATACCAAATGCTGGAACTAAGGATCAGATGTAATCTCCTACCCACTGGTGGCAGCTTATGGTTGGTCCTCCACCCTGTGGATTCAGCACAAATTCCAATTAATCTATTGGGTTACTCTTGATGTGAACCTGTAGGGTGGGGTCCTCTTCCTTCGACTGCAGTCAGGCTAAAAAAAACAGTCTCTCCTGGCTGTTTCTCAAATGTGGATTTACCTTCAAGAAATGAAAGACAAATGGCATTTGGCAACACAGGAACTCTTGGTTTAATTAAATGCAGCGGCTAGTAGAGCAGTACAGAGTCGGGGTCGATGGCTGTCTCTCAAAGTTACAGAGTTCTGAGCTGCATTACATGCAATTCTCAAAAAGTCATAAAACAATTCTATGCATTCTTTGGAGAAAGGAATCCGTGCCTAGTCACGGATTCAATAATCTGACTATCTGATTAAGAGCACAAGTGGATCTCCACCTTGTGTGGCCATATTGTTGGCCAGATGACCCGATTGGGAAGCGCATGGTTCCTGCATGTTGTGTGTGTGTTGTGTTCTGATAGGCTGAGTGTTCCTAAATTCATGTGGCATCTAACTTTTATTGTATTTTGGGAATGCGCACCCCTCCAGCCAAATGTGTTTTATTGGGGCCAATCTCCTACAACTATTGTGGTGTTGCTGCCTAGCTGAGGGATCGACCTGAGTTTTTCCAGTTCACGGGTTTGTCTACGAGCAATGTGTCACCCCACCTGTGATGTGTCAATCAGTTGCTTCAGGCCTAGGTTGCAGGTCTTGCCTGGTCATGTTTTTCTGACTCAAAATTGATGAGGTTTTCAAATCAAACTCAACACCAAAAAACAGAAGTCCTCATCTGTGGAAACAAGAACTCACCATGGACTGACACATGGTGGCCGGCAAAGCTCAGCATACCCCCCTACCCCAAAAGACCACTCCTGCAACCTTGGCATCATCCTGGATAAATAACTATCCATGAAGTAGCAAGTTGACTCGTCTCATCCATCTGATTCCACACCCTTTGCATGCTCTGCAAGATCTTCACGTGGCTCCCAGCAGACACCAGAAGGACTGTTACACATGCCCTCATCACCAGCAGACTGTACTACGGAAACATGCTCTACATAGGAATCACAGCACGCCTCCTGGAGAGACTTCAGACAATACAGAACTCAGCAGCAAGACTCGTACTCCCCTCCACAGAGAAACCCACATCAAACCCACCTCAAAAACTACACTGACTCATCATTCAGAAGAGCTTCCGGTTCAAGATGCTGACCCATGCCTACAAGGCCCTGTGCAATAAAGGGCCAGCCTACATCAACAAAGGCCTGAACTTCCACCAACCGGCCAGGCACCTGCGATCAGCTTCCCTCTCCCTCTCAGACGCTCTATGGATCCGTCGAGCCAACAGCAAAGGATGCTCCTTCTTGCACCTGGCAGCGAAGGTTTGGAACAACCTCTCCCTGCACCTCAGAACCACACCATCACTCATCAATACAGAAGAGAACTAAAGACCAAGATGTTTGAATGATCATTCCTCCATGCAGCAGCATACAGCTCCAGCACCTCAAGACCCTTGCGGGTGATTTGCTGAGGTCTATAAATATTTGAATAAATGATTGGGTGGAATTGACAACATTGATGAGAGTTTGTTGTTATGTGCACACATATCATGGTTTACATTGACATCGTTTTTATCAATATCAACTTCTTCGATGGAGTTCCCAACATTCCAATATTCCAATAGCTTATAATAGACAAGTTCTGATGTCTTGTCTTTATAATCAGTGAGTAAGTGCATCAATAGTCATCGATTATATTGAAACCAGAGACATATATTTAAAGAGGAAGTACATAATCCCATATATTATAACAGTATTGCAAACAATCTAAAGGTAAGTAATTTTCATGGTGATTAGTTCTATTGACATTCTGTCAGGAATCCAGCTCTGCGGGAGCTAGGTTGGTCACTCCTGGATTTTAGCCCACATGGGGACTTCTCTCCAAACCCTCAAATTGTCATTGGACACAAATGACAAAGTATGTCGATAATGTATGGGGTTCCTCTGCATTTCTTTTCTAGCTATGTATTGATTGAAATGTAATGGGCAATACCACATCTATGATTTCTTATTAAGAAGCTGTGAAATGTTAATGGAAATTAGATACTTCATCATCAAGATTAATAACATACTAAAACAGGATCAAATGGAAATATGCCAATTTACCGAGGGCAATAACAACAACTACTCTTATAATGACTCTAGAAGTTTGACCACCAACATATTGCTGAGGTAAGCATATACTGGGACGTATAAATGTTCTATTAATAAATCCACATCTACCTACCTTGGCAATATGTTGGTTATCGACATTGTGAAATCGATGTAGGAGTCAATCAATATAATAAAAACTTGATATTTTTATGAAACATCGATTAAATAAAGGCTAAAGTCATCAGAGTTAGTGTGATATAATGAAACAAAAAAGAAATCATCCAACTATTTCCACTTCCAACTAATATTTTGTGTTCAAGGCTAATGATATCAAAGAAATGCCAGTGTTCATAATGGGCAAAATAATGTAGCTGTAGGAGGAGGTTTTAAAATTTCAATCAGAGAAATGGCACCATAAATGATCTTTAAGCCAGTCAAATGCTTAAAGCGAGATTCCTCTCTCTTTCCCTGCAACCAGAACTCTTAGTTTTTCCAATAGTTGTGATTATATTAGGAGTGAGTAATTTGCAGCTGCTGTCCATCTCTGCCAGATAATTAACTGGTCCCCCACCACCAGCTCAAGCACTTTATACAATATTGTTACTCCACTTCCCGTATATGCACTCACAACCCCAAGGAAAACAGTAGCTGGTTAACAGCCCTGTAAAAAATCCATAACAAAATAGAACTAGAAAATGAATACATAAAATCGTGTGCATGTCAGGTTAATTTTGAATCGAAAAGCCCTTTGAGCAAAGTTCTACAAAAGCCTGGCTCCGAAAATGCTTGCCTGTGCAATCGATTGGGATAAAGAAGATGCTCTACAGTATTTCACAATAGGTGTGGCCTTTGCCATCTGTTTTTAGTACATGTGTGCTTCAAGAAAGTACACACGTTGGGATTACTGCGAGTCATAGGTGCGGGAGGGGGCTGCAGTACCCCCAAAATAACCATGCTGGAGTTCAGAAAGTGAATAAGCCATAAAGATGCCTTTAAATGGTTTGTTTACTTTGTCACATTTGCTGTGCTTTAAAGACATGATCAAATACAGCAGCCTTGGCATGTCCTTTAGGGCTGAGGGGTAATGCTCCCTCCCATTTTGCCCCTCAAGAAGAGTTTCTTGTCAGGCTGAGCAAAGGTCAGCCTGACAGACACTGTTCATTTTCAGGTCAGGTAGCCAGGAGCTGGACATGCACTATTTGCGCAGGCTCCCGACTTGGTGGGCTGAAGAAGTCACAGGCCTGTGAGCATGACCTTTTCAGCCTAGCAAAGGTGCCTTGAGGCCCTCCCCCTCATGATGAGGGGGGACACCACCAATTGCTTCGGACCTGGGCACTTCAGTTTTCAGCCCTGAAGCGCCCAGGGCTGAGTGTCAATCAGTGACACTGTCATACAGTGGGTTGGTTTCATCAGTCTTACTGTCCCCATCCCACTCTGTGACGAGTTGAGACTGCTTCCTTCCCTCATTGATTGACCTTAGGTTGCCATGAGGAAAGCCAGCAATCCCAAACCTCCTGTGACCTCCGAGGCAGAGCTGAAGGTAAGATTTTTTTTTTTTTTTTTAATTAATGTTTGGTGCACGCTTGTGTGCCTGTTTGAATATTTGATTATGAGTGTTTTGAATGGATGTGTGTGTGTGTGCACACGTTTGTGAATGAAAGAGTGTGAGTGTGCATGTGTACTTGTGAGTCCCACCTTCCCCCTTCCCTCCTAAAATTACCGGCTGCCACTGAAATAGAGATAACTTTTTACTTTTCTTTCTCTGCCTACAGAGTGAGAGGATTTTGTAAAGTGAACTACATGACAATATTGCTGGGGTACAGGGAGTTCGAAAACAAATGACATCCTACAGTCTTTCACTTCAAACATACAAAAAATACCTGTTAATGAACTTTACCCTTTATTGGTGGTGTGCAAAAGATAAATAGTATCTGAAACCCAAATTCCACGCATTATTATTTAGGTGCTGTATAGTTTCACCTGTAAAACTGTCTATGCAAATTTAGTGACCATTTCATTGGAAGAGGTGCAGTCTGTATTTGGCAATTTGCAATTGCGTGATGCTTTAGTATTGTATTTGCAACACAGTGCTATAAAAAGCACCGCCAGTTGTATACCACATCCTTGCCTTGCTCTTGCTGAATGCATTTGCTACACTTGTTCTTTGTGTGATATATAGATGTTTGCAGTCCATATGACTTCAGTGATCTAACACCAATGGCAGCATCCTATTTCTGAAAATTGCTACAGCACCACTGCTGGGTGTTGCAAACTATAGCCTTGTTTTGGTGAAAGCGATTTTAATTTAAGCTACCCCTTCACTAGATTGCTAGCTTAGTTAAAAATGTTATTTTCCCATCCACAGATGCAAGTTATCCACAGTGTAAAGCATTGATAGTTGGTGTCTCATTTGGTGAGACAGAAGGCTCAATTCCAAAATATTGGTGTATGAATAGTTGTGACTTACTGTTGTAAAAAATCTGATGTACTCATCAATTTTAGGAGTGCTCTAGGAGTATTCTTGACTTACTCCTGGAATTCAAAGGTACTAAGGACAAGACTAAGTGCAAATAAAATGTTTGAGGAATGTTTAAGTTAGCTGATCAGTATTTTAGTATATTTACCTTTACTGATATAGAAAATGCTGTCTCATCTTTACAACACCAGAGACGTCAAGCTTGCAGGGCTTCAAAGTCACTATGTGGAGGAAAGTAGATTATTCGTTGTGCAGTATTCGAGACTTCCACAAGTAATACGTCCACAATTTCTCCTTACCGGGAGCCAAACTCCCCATTGTAGCACTTGACTTTCTCCAGGGTGCAAAGCAGAGCAGTCTCATGCCTACTCAGGTGAAGTGGTGTGGGCTATTACTCGCTTTTCACTGGCATGCAATCATAACACTCAATAAATAATTGTTCAGTCAGTTCTTTTGCTTTATAAAAGGACAAGTACATTTATTACCCACATACTATTAAGTACTACCCATTAATTTGCAAATATATACATCAGAGAGCTAGAAATGCTGTTGATTACAATATGAAATCACATTTCACTCTGATGTGTCATGACCCCCAGAATCGCGGAACCCCTCATACCAGATAGAAAATCAAAATATACAAGAGGTATCAATTTGAATAAAGCAGGCGTATTAGCTTTTTCAAAAGATCACTACATCTATATATAAGGCAAAACTATTGGCTTTCTCAAGGGGTCACCACTTTAATAGAGCAACCACCATATGCTAAAAACACTAGCATATCATTGATCAGTAACAATGTCAAAATGTGACCATTATTAATAAAGCATTGCAATGTTTATCAATCAGTCAATGAAGTGGATTTACATAGCATGACTAATCACCTGAGAGGGTATCCAGACACTTGAGGGTCTTGATGGTTTAGGTGACTCAGTCCAACAGCCAGGTCTTGAGTGCTTTCTGGAATTCCAGTAGAGAGGTGTAGGTCTGTAGCTGCAGAGGGAGGTCATTCCAGGATTTTGCAGTGAGGTAAGAGAAGGAGCTTCACCTGCTGTTGCTTCGGTGGGTGTGGGCGAGTGAGAAGGAGGTGGAGAGTAGTCATTTGTTAGGGTGATGGATATTCAGGTAAAGGTTGATGTAGGCTAGTCCTTGGTTGTGTAGTGATTTGTAGGCATGGATCATCAGCTTGAATTGGCATCTCTTCTATATGGGGAGCCAATGTAGCTTTCTGATGTGGGCCAGTCTGGAGAGGTTGAGGATGAGTCTGGCAGTGGGATTCTGTATGGTCTGGAGTCTTTGCAGGAGGTATGTGGTGAATCATGCATAGAGTGTTTCACCGTAGTCTAATTAGCTAATGATTAGGGCCTGACTGACAGTACAAGTGGAGTTCAGGGGGAGCCATTTGATGCCATTGTTATATGCAAAGTGTACAAAAGCAGGCAGAGGTGACTGCATTGATCTTGGACTTCATGGTCAGTTTGCTGTCCAGGATTATGCTGAGGTTTCTGGTGTCGTCGGTTGGAGTGATTCCAAGGGGTGGTGTTGTTGCTGAAGATCAGCACTTCTGATTTGTCTGTGTCAGTTGTCCTTCATCAAGTTGGTGATGCTCATAATGCGCCTGTGGAAGTTGGTTCTTGTGTTGACGGGATTGTCTGAGAGCGAGAGGATGAAATGTATGTTGTCTGCATAGGATATGATGTTTAGTCCGCGGGATCTGACAATGTTGGCCAAAGGGGTTGTGTTGAAGAGGGTGGGACTGAGGGAGGATCCTTAAGGGACACCGCAAATGATATCCTTGTGTTCAGAGGCAAATGGAGGAGAGTGTTTCCTTAGATACCAATGTTGTGCAGTCTTCTGATCAGGGCGTGATGAGATATGGTGTAAAAGGCTGCTGAAGGTCGAGGAGGATCAGAGCTGCTGTTTCTTCCCAGTCAAGGAGGGCTCTTATGTAAACAGTGGCTGCAATAAAGGCATTTGTGGTGCTGTGGTTGGTGCAGAATCCAGATTAGCAGTTGTTGAGGAGAAGGTTCTGCTGTATAAATACTGTGAGTTGTCGTTTGATGGGTTTTTCTAGGAATTTGGTGGGGAAAAGGAAAAGGGCGGTAGTTTTTGCATATGCTTGGGTCAGCAGATGGTGCCTTGAGAAATGGTTTGACTTCTGCATGTTTCCAGTGTTTGGCATCAAAATCACTGCCATCAACACACAGACGATAAGACATTTAAAATTACACATTTCAGATTCTTTGTTGTGTTGTTTTAAGCTACCTAGATTGCAGCCATAGAACCAACTACTATAAATCACTCCACTCCCAGGCTGAAGAACAAAAGTTCCAGCCTCAGGAATGCTTTTGAAATCATGAAAAAGTCTTCCAAAGTTAGGTTCTCAAAACCGACAGGCTAAATTAGACAAGGTAATTAGGGGGAGCTACTGCATGTTCTGCAGCTCCCATGATATTTAAAATTTATATTGATGTACCCCTGTCCTCCTGGAACCATCACAAACAGAGAAAAACATATTTCCAGTGAGCACCTGTCAAAGCCCAGCTCACCTGAGTTCTTGTTCAGTTCTGATGGAGGTTGAAGACAATCCGACCCCACCCTGAAACTGCTTGTTCCAGCACACTAGTTTTTAAAACAGTGCACTAAGAACAGAAGCTCAAGGGAAGGGGGGAAGTGGATAAAATAAAAAAAAAGAGAGACAACACTGTTCTTGCGTTTCCACTGTTGAAGTGCTGCACAAATCTGCGGCCCTTTCTGACTTCTGTAGAAACTGGTGCCTAATGAAACATAAACAAAGAACAGATAAGTGCAACCTATTCCTAAATGGGTTCCTGACTATCCCTTTATTTATTGGAAATTCTCTTCTAAAAGTACCTCTTGGATCCTGGTCTCTAGTTTCCAGGTTTGGAATGTGTTACTGCTCTGGGATGTGTTTTCTATTACTGTTAAGCTTCTAAAAAATTAAACAAATACCGTTATCAGAATTACCAATATCAAACATTCATCATAATATAACTAAAGCCTAAATTCCCAATAGCAGACTCACTTTTCGCATATTTCCAGAATCTTTTATAAAACAAATACTGTACTTTTACATCAAAATACAGCATGTAATTTGTGCAAGTCCTTGATTTACTGTTTTCCTTGCTGTCAATGGTTTCCACTGTTCGATTCCCAAAAGTTCCATGAAAAAAAACAATGTCCGCTTCACAAAGTCCTGCAAAATAATCCTGCAACAAAGAGCCTTAATCACAATGCTCGTGGAAGGCACTTCGCCTCAAACTGTCTATACACGAATCCAGAAATTGCAGTCAAAGCTCCCTCAGGTAATAAAACGTTTTGCACTTACTTGTTGCTGGCAAGAGATACTGATCAGTCTAACCTTGTCTTCTTTCTCTTTTGCAGGTTACTCGTAGGAGAGAGGCTGAGGCAAGGAGGAACCGGAAACCGGAAGAAGGAAGAGCCAGCAGCTGCGCCAATTGAAGTCAAAGAAAGTCTGTAAAGAGCAGGAGTGCCAGCGCCGAGGGATCTGTTCTCAGGTAAGCGGGAGGTAGACGAGCACAAGCACTGGGTGAGGCTCGGGGGATGCCTTTTATAGACAGGGCTGGGTGTGGTTCGAAGAGCTGGGTGTGGTTTGAAGGGCTGGGTGTGGTCCTCACATGCTGCACATGTTCTTGGAAGGTGTGCAGAGCTGGGTGTGGTTTGAAGAGCTGGGTGTGGTCCTCACATGCTGCACATGTTCTTGAAAGGTGTGCAGAGTTTCAGTTATTATGAAAATGAGTTGGATTAACACATGGCCTAGGGAGGAGTGTTTTAAAGAAGCCTTGGTAAAAGCAAGGCCCAATGTGTAAACAAAACAGCACATTAAACAACATACACAGAAGCCTGGGGGGGGGGAAGGTGAGATAACAAGAAAGGCTTTGAATAGTAAGTTTAAAAGGGAGCTATTACAGAACCCACTAGTGCAGTGAGAGGGGACATGCTCTTTGCTGTGTACAAACCCTAACAGTTGCCCCCCTCAAAGGCCCTCCTACAGGACGGGGTTTTCCTGGATTTTTTAAATAAAACCGTCTAATCAGCTGTGGGGCATGTACATATGATGCTGGTTCCCATGAATTCTCAGATTCATCATATCCTTTCCATTCTACTAAATAAAACAGACGTCCACTAATTCTTTTTGAGTCTTTTATGCTTTTCACTTCATATTCCAGATTTCCTTTAATTGGTATGGGTGGAGGTGGTGGTTCAGGTCGGGTTTTTGAGTTGTACGGCTTAAGCAAGGACACATGGAATGTAGTATGTACTGGATATTCTTTTGGTAAATCTAATTTTACGGTTACCGGGTTTACTATGGCAGTTATACTAAAGGGTCCAATGAAACGTGGTTGCAGCTTTCGGGATCCCTCTATGTTTAGGTTTTTTGTGGAGAGCCATACCTTGTCACCAATTTTATACATTGGGGCCTCAGACCTATGTTTGTCTGCTTGTCTTTTCATGCTTTCCTTGTACTTTAATAAATGTTTCCTGGCTTTGTCTTGTATGTCACCTAACCTCGTTAGTCTATCCGTTACTGTAGGCAACAGGGAATCTTCTAACAAAATGGGTATAGCTCTTGGATGATACCCCTGCAAGAAATAGAATGGTGAGCAAAGTAGAGCTGAATGCTCAGTATTATTATAAACAAACTCTGCTACAGGAAGAGCTTCCAACCATTCACTAGAATAATCAGCCAATAAACAACGTAGCGTTTGAAGTAAGGTTTGGTTCAGTCGTTCAGTCTGTCCATCTGTCTCTGGGTGGAAAGCAGTGGATAAGGCCACATCTATTTTCAGTTTTTCACATAATTTTTTCCAAAATCTGGAGTTGAACTGGCTCCCTCGGTCTGACACCACTTTGCTTGGCAAACCATGTGGTCCTCACATGCTGCACATGTTCTTGGAAGGTGTGCAGAGCTGGGTGTGGTTTGAAGAGCTGGGTGTGGTCCTCACATGCTGCACATGTTCTTGAAAGGTGTGCAGAGTTTCAGTTATTATGAAAATGAGTTGGATTAACACATGGCCTAGGGAGGAGTGTTTTAAAGAAGCCTTGGTAAAAGCAAGGCCCAATGTGTAAACAAAACAGCACATTAAACAACATACACAGAAGCCTAGGGGGGGGTAAGGTGAGATAACAAGAAAGGCTTTGAATAGTAAGTTTAAAAGGGAGCTATTACAGAACCCACTAGTGCAGTGAGAGGGGACATGCTCTTTGCTGTGTACAAACCCTAACAGCACCACAGGGCATTTGGGGTGCACCCATCGTGAAGCAGTACATATTATAGTAGCACCTTTCCACTGTGTTGGGAGTGCCTCAATCCTTATCCTTTCCTTCTTTTTTTAATACACGGGTGCACGTTCCCACATGGGACACCCTCAAGGCTGTGGGGTTCGCGGGAAGCCCGCTCCCTACACTCAGCAGCATCTTTGCTGTTCCTGCTACAGAGGGGAACTTCACTTATGCTCTTGTGGCAGTGAGCAGCTTCCCTTGACGTCTGGGTCCCGTGGCTTCACTGGCTGTAGTCAATTTGAAAAAGAATGCTGACCACTTTGCAAAGTTCAAATGGTGAAATGATATCAATGAAACATTTAGATGCCATGTATAATGACAAAGGAGTAGAAAGAGCAAACCTGGGGGGGGGAGATTTACAAAGTTCTAACTCAATACAATGCAATGCAGCCACCAAAGTTGCTATGCTGTGTTGCATGAGAGGGAGAGAGCAGGAAAGTGCCATACCATATATACTATTGCGTTCCTCTCACTGTTGCACAATCAGGATGTCTAGATCCTCAAACACATCTTTGTACCATATTGATGTGTGATGTTTATGATAGGTTTTGTACTGAAAGGATACTCTTCTAGTTCAAAATACTATGGCCCTCATTACAACCCTGGTGGTAAATCCTGCTTACTGCCGTGCTGATGGTTGCCAACATACTGTGGTGGAAATCCGCTACAGGTATAATGACCCACATCTAGAAATCCGCCACAATACAGACACCCACAAAAGTCCGCCACATCGAAGGTCAGTGATAAACTGGCGATAGCAAAACCCACACCGTCACGCCAACAGGAATACCCCCACAGTATCACGACCCACGAATCAACGCAGCGGTCATTCAACCGCGATAATCCATTGGCAGCACACACCGCCACGCTCAAAATACACACACATTTACAAAACACAACCACATTGGACAATTCAAAATACACAAACCTGACATACATACACACCCACACCACTATGAAATACCCACCCACATTACCCACAACCCCTTACAACAAAAATTAAGGAAGAAGCAGAGAGAGAGAGAATAGCAAAGACAATACCAGCATCCAGAGGCACACAACACCATCACTCATACAACATCCACGCACTTCAAAGAACACACCCCAACACATCACATCACACATCACAACAAACATCACCTCACACATCACCCACACCACATCATGGCACCTCAAAGACACCCCAGGTTTTCTGAGGAGGAGCTCAGGGTCATGGTGGAGGAAATAATCCGGGTAGAGCCACAGCTATTTGGATCACAGGTGCAGCAGACATCCATTGCAAGGAAGATGGAGCTATGGTGGAGAATTGTCGACAGGGTCAACGCAGTGGGACAGCACCCAAGAACCAGGGATGACATCGGGAAGAGGTGGGACGACCTACGGGGGAAAGTGTGTTCTGTGGTATCCAAACACCAGGTAGCCATACAGAGGACTGGCGGTGGACCCCCACCTCCTCCCCCACAACTAACAACATGGGAGGAGCAAGTCTTGGCGATCATGCATCCTGAGGACCTCGCAGGAGTAGCAGGAGGACTGGACTGGTAAGTCAAATCTTTACTATTATATTCCCCACCCTGTTTGCATGCTATCACAAACTCCTACCCCTACCCTCACACCCATCACCCCAACACATCACAAATACCTCACTATCACAACCCACTCATCCCAATACCAAGCCCTGCATGTAACAACAATGCATGGACACCCATTACAGACCTGCATGGACACCCAGCACCAAAGCATGTCCAGTAGAGGGACTCTCCCAGGCCACAAAATCACCACTCACACAAGGGCCAAGGCTATAATGCAAGCACAGGAGTAGAGGGAAACTCACCCATTGCACAAGATGGCACACACAGATACAGTAACTATGCATTTACACCCCAACAGGACCCCTACCCAACGTCACCAGACAGGAGGTGGCAGCCATATCCAGTCCCCCACAGAAGAGGCCCACAGTGACGACAGCAGCTCTGCACACCTGGATCAAGATGACCAGCCCGGCCCATCAGGGACCTCTGGACAGTCGGTTCCCCTGCCACAGTCCCAAACTACCACTGAACCTCCCCCCTCAGGAAACACCACCACAGCACCCACCCAGCGGGCCCATGTCACTGTCCACAGGACACGTCAATCAGCAGTGTGTCCACCACTACAGGGAACCCCAGGCAACCCCACAAACACAGGACAACCAGGGACCTGTGGTCAGTGGCAGTGGGCACACGGTTCAGGGGACAGAGGCACAGGACAACAGGGAAGCTGGGAGGAATGTTGTGCGACAATGGGAGGACAGGCCTAGGAAACCCACTCTCCAAGAGGCACTCTCCAACATCATGGGAGCATACCACCATTCCCAGGAGACCATGGGCATGGTAATGGCCAAGTTCCAGGAGACCCAGCGGCTGCAGGAGGAACAGTGCCTGGGGATCAGGGAGGACTTCAAGTCCATTAACACCACCCTGGTCACAATAGCAGGGGTGCTAGCAGACATGGCCAAAACCATGAGGGAGACAGTGGCACACCAACGGGCCCCTGACACTAGCCCAAACGATGAACAGCCCTTCATGTCCGCCGGCGCTAGTGGACAGAAGGTCCCACCATAGGACCAACAGGCCACCAGCACCCCATGCCCTGCAGAAGGAGAACCACTCCGCAAACGGTCCCTGCGATCCAGGCACAAAATGGAGAACATTGACAAGACCCCTGCCAGGAAATAAGACTGTCCTGATTGTCACCCTTCTGTCCCACTATGTCACCATGACCACCTTGAACTGCCATTGCTCCACTTCCTATGCCCCCTTGGACAATGCATCTGTGATACAAATAGACTGAACTCTACCCTGGACTTTCCTCTATCAGCACCCCAGCCCATTGCACATCCCCCTTCACTTATTAGCACTGAAATAAACACCCTTGAATCACAAAGCAATCTGGAGTCAGTCTGTACTTTCACAAATGTGTTATTACAACCTCTCTGATAAATATCAATGTCAATGTTCATTTACACATACCAAAGTATGACAGTTGTTGGGCAGCAGTAAACATAGCAAAAGGCAGAATGTGGTAACCAGATCTGTGAAAAGGAAAGGCAAAGTGAACTGTCAGGGTCCATACACAGAGGTAAAAAGGCAGACTTATACAATGTCCTGCAGTAGTCCGATATGACAGGAGCAGTGCCAGTCTCTTACCAGGGTCTCACTGGAAGTATTGCATGATGATGTTGTTTCGGTTGTCAATATCCTCTTCTTATGCCTTCTCTTCTTCACTGTCCACAGGCTCCACAGCTGACACAAGACCAACATCAGGCCCATCCTCCTGCAGAAAAGGCACCTGGCATCGCAAAGCCAGGTTGCGCAACATACAGCATGCAATGATTATCTGGCACACCTCCTTCGGTGAGTAGTATAGGGAGCCACCTGTTAGATGGAGGCACCAGAATCTGGCCTTCAGGAGGCCGAAAGTCTGCTCTCTAATCCTTCTAGTTCGCCCATGTGCCTCATTGTAGTGTTCCTCAGCCCTTCCTCACTGGGGTCAGTAGCCATGACAAGTTGGGGTAACCAGAGTCACCTGAAAATATCGAGGGGTATCTGTTAGACATACACAAACCCTTAGGGACTCTCCCATACCCAGACACCTATTAAAACTGTGTGGGGACCTTGGGCTCACCTACTAGCAACACCCGGTGCCTCTGGAGTTGGCCCATCACATAAGAGAGCTGCTATTCCTCAAAATGTAAGCGTCATGCACAGAGCCAGGATACTTGGCATTCACATGAGAGATGTACTGGTCTGCCAAACACACCATTTGCACATTCATTGAATGGTAGCTTTTATGGTTTCTGCACACCTCTTCATTCCTGTGGGGTGGGACACATGCTACATGTGTACCATCAATGGCACCAATGATGTTGGGGATATGTCCCAGGGAATAGAAGCCACTTTTCACTGTGGGCAAATCCTCAACCTGGGGGAAAACGATGTAGCTGCGCATGTGTTTCAGCAGGGCAGACAACACTCTGGTCAACACGCTGGAGAACATTGGCAGAGACATCCTGATGCCATGGCGGCTGTTGTTTGAAATGAACCACTGGCCAGGAAATGGAGCACTGACAGGACATGCACTAGAGGGGGGAATTCCTGTGGGATGGTGGATAGCTGAAATCAGGTCAGGCTCCAACTGGGCACACAGTTCATGGATTTTGGCTCGATCAAGTCTGTAGGTGATAATGATGTGCCTGTCTTCCATTGTTGACAGGTCCACCAGGGATCTGTACACCGGAGGATGACGCCATCTTATCATCTGCCCCAGCGGATGTGCCCTGTGGAGGAGAATAGTGAGCAGAGGGTCACACACCACATAGGTTGCACAAGGATGTTTACCACTATTGTGATTTAATCGATGTGTGGCGCTGTCTGTCCGTGTTCCTGCCCAAATGTGAAGTGACGCAGTTGGGTGCCCTGCCAGGTGCCCCCCTGAAATGGCGTCTGCCTGACCTGTAAGGAGGAACAATGGGAAATGAGGTAACTGCGCCTGCGTTGTGCAGCATCGCGTTAGGCGGTCGAAGACCGCCGCGCAATTCAGCATTGGTTATCATTGGGCCCTATGGGTTCCAGGAGCCAATGATGATGTACGCCGGCGGTGATGGTATGCACTGCCCCCGATGTGACCGCCATATTCTATCTGTGCACTCACTTGATACCTGACCTTCAACAGGAGAGGACCTACACTGCAAGTGCTGCTGTGACCTGAGTCTGGAAGGGACAATGGCTACAGGGTCTGGGGAAAGGACCCCTGCCTTTACAGGGAAGAAGTTGGACAAACTGGTGGATGGGGCCCTCTCCCAGTACACTCTACTCTACGGTCCTCCAGACAAACAGGTGATTACACTGTGAACATGATGGATGTGACATTTATGTATGTGTTTCAGGGCATGGGTGTGAAGTTGTGGCCAATGAGTAAGAAGAACCGGATGGGGGAGTATGTTCCATTCTTACTTAACCTTTCCTGTAGGTCAGCGCCCACCAGAACAAGGGTATTTGGCATGCCACTGCCAAGGAAGTGCGGACCCTGGGGGTCTATCATAGACGGAGCACCCACTGCCGCATGAGATGGTAGGACCTGCGCCGCTGCAGCAAGAAGATGGTGGAGGCCCAGCTGGGGATGGCCTCCCAACGTGGAAGGGGTGCCCATTGCACCATCACCCCCCTGATGTTCCAGATCCTGGTGGTGGTGTATTGGAGTTGGATGGGCGTTTGAGGGTATCACCGCAGCCACAAGGGGGTGAGTACAGTCTCATTCAGCTAACTCTGCCCGCTTTATGAGTTGTCTGGGTGGGGGATGTGGGCTGTGGGTTCCCCTAGGCCAGGGCGAACTTGCTAGGGTAGGTCCCTTGTTAGGCAGGCTCTGTGGCACTCGAACCCCAATAGTGGTAGTGGCTATCTGTAGGAGGCTGGCCTGGTTTGTAGTGGGTACCAAGGGGTACTTACACTCTGCACCAGATCCAGGTATCCCTTATTAGTGTAGAAGAGGTGTTCTAGCAGCTTAGGCTGATAGAAAAGGGTAGCTTAGCAGAGCAGCTTAAGCTGAACTAGGAGACATGCAAAGCTCTCACTATACCACTGGTGTCATATGCACAATATCATAAGAAAACACAATACATAGATATACTAAAAATAAAGGTACTTTATTTTTATGACAATATGCCAAAAGTATCTCAGTGAGTACCCTCAGTATGCGGATAGCAAATATACACAAGATATATGTACACAATACCAAACATATGCAGTAATAGCAATAGAAAGCAATGCGAGCAATGTATAGTCACAATAGATTGCAATGAGAGCACATAGGTATAGGGGCAACACAAACCATATACTCCAAAAGTGGAATGCAAACCGCGAATGGACCCCAAACCTATGTGAGCTTGTAGAGGGTCGCTGGGACTGTAAGGAAACAGTGAGGGTTAGAAAAATAGCCCACCCCAAGACCCTGAAAAGCAGGTGTAAAGTGCACCTAAGTTCCCCAAAGAGCACAGAAGTCGTGATAGGGGAATTCTGCAAGGAAGACCAACACCAGCAATGCAACAAAGGTGGATTTCCGGACGAGAGTACCCGTGGAACAAGGGGACCAAGTCCAAGTGTCGTGACAAAGTTGAGATTGGGCAGATGCCCAGGAAATGCCAGCTGAGGATGCAAAGAAGCTGCCACCGGATGATAGAAGCTGTGGATTCTGCAAGAACGAAGAGGACTAGGAACTTCCCCTTTGGAGGATGGATGTCCCACGTCGTGAAGAAGCTTGCAGAGGTGTTCCCACGCAGAAAGACCGCAACCAAGCCTTGCTAGCTGCAAGGGTCGCGGTTAGGGTTTTTGGATGCTGCTGTGGCCCAGGAGGGACCAGGATGTCGCCAATTGCGTGAGGAGACAGAGGGGGCGCCCAGCAAGATAGGGAGCCCTCACAGGAGAAGGCAGCACCCGCAGAAGTGCTGGAACAGGCACTACGAAGAAGAGTGAACTGGAGCTCACCCGAAGTCACAAAAGAAGATCCCACGATGCCGGAGGACAACTCAGGAGGTTGTCCACTGCAAGTTAGAGTGCAGGGACCAAGCCTTGGCTGTGCACAAAGGAAATCCTGGAAGAGTGCACAGGAGCCGGAGCAGCTGCAAATCACGCGGTACCCAGCAATGCAGTCTAGCATGGGGAGGCAAGGACTTACCTCCACCAAACTTGGACTGAAGAGTCACTGGACTGTGGGAGTCACTTGGACAGAGTTGCTGAGTTCCAGGGACCACGCTCGTCGTGCTGAGAGGGGACCCAGAGGACCGGTGATGCAGTCTTTTGTTGCCTGCGGTTGCAGGGGGAAGATTCTGTCGACCCACAAGAGATTTCTTCGGAGCTTCTAGTGCAGAGAGGAGGCAGACTACCCCCACAGCATGCACCACCAGGAAAACAGTCGAGAAGGCGGCCGGATCAGCGATACAAGGTTGCAGTAGTCGTCTTTGCTACTTTGTTGCGGTTTTGCAGGCGTCCAGAGCAGTCAGTGGCCGATTCCTTGGCAGAAGGTGAAGAGAGAGATGCAGAGGAACTCTGATGAGCTCTTGCATTCGTTATCTAAAAATTCCCCAAAGCAGAGACCCTAAATAGCCAGAAAAGGAGGTTTGGCTACCTAGGAAGGAGGATAGGCTAGCAACACAGGTAAGAGCCTATCAAAATGGTCTCTGACGTCACCTGCTGACACTTGCCACTCAGAGCAGTCCAGTGTGCCAGCAGCACCTCTGTTTCCAAGATGGCAGAGGTCTGGAGCACACTGGAGGAGCTCTGGGCACCTCCCCTGGGAGGTGCAGGTCAGGGGAGTAGTCACTCCCCTTTCCTTTGTCCAGTTTCGCGCCAGAGCAGGGCTGGGGGATCCCTAAACCGGTGTAGACTGGCTTATGCAGAGATGGGCACCATCTGTGCCCATCAAAGCATTTCTAGAGGCTGGGGGAGGCTACTCCTCCCCAGCCCTGACACCTTTTTCCAAAGGGAGAGGGTCCAGGAAGTCCTTTGTTCTGCCTTCCTGGGCCAAGCCTGGCTGGACCCCAGGAGGGCAGAAACCTGTCTGAGGGGTTGGCAGCAACAGCAGCTGCAGTGAAACCCCGGGAAAGGTAGTTTGGCAGTACCCGGGTCTGTGCTAGAGACTCGGGGGATCATGGAATTGTCTCCCCAATGCCCGAATGGTATTGGGGTGACAATTCCATGATCTTAGACATGTTACATGGCCATGTTCTGAGTTACCATTGTTATGCTGTACATAGGTAGTGACCTATGTACAGTGCACGCGTGTAATAGTGTCCCCGCACTCACAAAGTCGGGGAATTTGCCCTGAACGATGTGGGGGCACCTTGGCTAGTGCAAAGGGTGCTCACACACTAAGTAACTTAGCACCCAACCTTTACCAGGTAAAGGTTAGACATATAGGTGACTTAGAAGTTACTTAAGTGCACTGGTAAATGGCTGTGAAATAATGTGGACGTTATTTCACTCAGGCTGCAGTGGCAGGCCTGTGTAAGAATTGTCAGAGCTCCCTATGGGTGGCAAAAGAAATGCTGCAGCCCATAGGGATCTCCTGGAACCCCAATACCCTGAATACCCCAGTACCATATACTAGGGAATTATAAGGGTGTTCCAGTATGCCAATGTGAATTGGTGAAATTGGTCACTAGCCTGTTAGTGACAATTTGGAAAGCAAAGAGTGAGCATAACCACTGAGGTTCTGGTTAGCAGAGCCTCAGTGAGACAGTTAGTCATCACACAGGGAACACATACAGGGCACACTTATGAGCACTGGGGCCCTGGCTGGCAGGGTCCCAGTGACACATACAACTAAAACAACATATATACAGTGAAATATGGGGGTAACATGCCAGGCAAGATGGTACTTTCCTACACCATCTACAACTAGTCAGGCTCCTGGGGGTTCCAGGTGTGCAGCAAATGGGGTTAGGCATAGTCCCCCATGGGCAGGTGATTTTCCTAAGAACTGTTAGTGCATTGCCTAGAGCATAGGGCTGCTCCCTGTGTGTTGTGTCCACCAATGGTAGTGGTGTTGCATGCATTGACCATGTGTCTCCTATGTCTTTCCCCCTTTTTGTTTTGTCACCCTGTCCTTGTGTGCATTAGCATCATCTGGCGGAGGAGCAGTGGCACCGGAGCAGGAAAGAGCTGCAACCAACATGGCCCAGGAGAGTGAATGTACGGAGTCTGAAGGCACCAGTGGGACGGAGGGTGAGGGGAGCACCACGACGGGGACAGGAGGGGACACCAGAGACAGCGACTCCTCCTCGGATGGGAGCTCCCTTGCAGTGGTGGGTACATCTATGCCCACCCCAAGAACAGGAACAGCCGCCACCCCCCCTCCCAGCACCACTCTCCCAGCAGCCCCTCAGCGTGTTTCCCGTGCCCACTCACCCAGGAGGGTGGGCATCTCCTTAGCCCCAGGCACCTCAGGCCCTGCCCCAGTCAGCCCTGCTGCCCTGAGTGAGGATGCTATTGACCTCCTGAGATCCCTCACTGTTGGGCAGTCAATCATTTTGAATGCCATCCAGGGCAACAAACAAATGCATACCTGGAGGGCATTCATTCTGGTGTGGCGGGCCATCAGAGAGGATGTCAGGCTCTGGCCTCAGCACTGATGGCAGCCATTGTCCCTGTGTCCAGCCTCCCCCCTCCAACCTCCACTACCCGACCCAATCCCCTCTACCTCAGCCTATCCCAAGCACACCACCAGACCAGCATGCACACACATCAGCACACAAAAGTGGCTCAGGCAAACATAAGCACCACACATCCCACAGGCACTCACAAGTACCATACCCATGCAGACACAACAACATCTACTGCCTCCACTGTGTCCCCCAGCACCTCAGCCTCCAAATATTCGTCCAATGTGGTCCCTGCAAGTCTGGGAACATCGAAGGGGGCACCTATCAGGGCTGCCAGTGTGCCACCTAGTGTGGCCAAGGACCACCCTATTCCGCCACCTGCCAAGGTAAAGAAGGGGCCAGCATGCCGAAGAGCAAAGCCGCACCAACCACCCAGCAAGGCCTCTTCAGGAACCAAAGAGGACAGTGCCAAGGTCCCAGCAGCGAATTCCAAGGTGGGGAAGGGACACAAGAGCAAAGGGAAGTCAGCTCAGGGCACAGACGGCCTGGTGTCTCCCTCCACAAGTGCAGACACCTGCTACCTGCCCCGCGATGTACCCAGCCAGTTCCGCTACAGCAGACATCAGCAGCATCCCCAGTGGGCAGGCTTCCGAGGCTGCAGGAGACGTCCTGGGCCCTGCACACACTACATGAGGCACCACCACCAGCACTGGCACTACCAGCAGTTTGCAGCCTTAGTCGCCGCAAGGAAGAGTGTGGCTCTGCCTCCATGGAGTATCATGCTACCTGTTACCGGTAAATCACGTGGCTCAGACACCCATGTGAGGGAATGGGAACTGCCACACCGCAGGTGCAGCATCACTGGGCATCATGCCCACTCCAGAACCAGTGGAGAACAGCATCCACTACCCCAGTCCTTGGCAGGATGAAGCACTCTGGGCACCATGCCCCCTCCAGAACCAGCGGAGAACAGCATCTGCTAGAGAGACTGTGGCTTTGTACACCCCAGGAGCAAGCAGTGGGAAAACCACCCACATGAGAGACTGTGGCTTTGCACTCCCCACGAGCAAGCAGTGGACAAACCACCGACTTCAGGATCTGTGGCTTTGTACTCCCCAGGAGCAAGCAGTGGGCAAGCCACCCACTTGAGAGACTGTGGCTTTGCACTCCCCAGGAGCAAGAAGTGGTCAAACCACCCACTTGAGAGACTGTGGCTTTGCACTCCCCAGGACCAAGCAGTGGGCAAACCACCCACTTGAGAGACTGTGGCTTTGCACTCCCCAGGACCAAGCAGTGGGCAAACCACCCACTTGAGAGACTGTGGCTTTGTACTCCCCAGGACCAAGCAATGGGCAAATCACCCACTTGAGGGACTGTGGCTTTGTACTCCCCAGGAGCAAGCAGTGGGCATGGAGCCCCTTCGAGGAGCAGTGGCGTCGTCCCATCATCCATCTGAGGTGCCCCCTCCGCTAACCCCCTGAGGTGCGTGTGTTTTTTTCAACCTGATGCCCCTGCAGTGTTCTCTCCGTTTTGAGGCAGGTGCCATGTGTGGGCTTCGCCCATGCTTTTTGGGACCACTGGTCCACAGACTTTTAATGGGACAGTATACGGACTAGTGTACTTGCTGTAAATATTTGTATATACTGATGATTTAAAGTTATCTTGGCCTATCTGAATGTTCCATTATTACACTCGTTAAACTAAATTCAATTCTCTTTTATTCGGTCAAAATTTAGACCATTAGAGTACAATCAACCATACATCAGTACATAAAAAGAAAAAGAGCAAAAGAAAAATATATAGGAAAATAAATTATAAAACTCTTAATAAATACTAAAAACAGAAACAACCATTGGCTTATTTATAATCTGGGAAAAATAACAAGAGAACTTCTTGCCTACTTAAAAACCAATCATCAACACATTTTGGCAGACTCCTGCTGGAGGCTATTGAATTTCCATTCACAGCTATTTAAAATGAGATATATTTTTGACCATTAGTAAATATATAAGTATGTAATAGAATCAGGACTTCATCATAAGAAAAATTCTAGGACCACTGGTCTAGTATTCAATGTACCGTTGTCCTAAGGAAAGACACATTTTGTAGTCACAACCGCTCGTATTAAAATAGTTCTAGTAATAACAATCTAAAGTGCAATGTGCTGTCATACAATAAGTGAATTTACAAATGGATGCTATATTTTGACCATGAATCGTAAAAACTGTTCTAATAATAACAATCTAAGATGCAGTATACTGTTATACAGTGAGTAGATTGATAAATAAGTACTTTATCTCAACCATTGACCATAAAAGCTATGAATAGAATAAACAATTCAAATACTTTTGTTATCATGATATTATCGCTATAGATTATAATAAATTTTGGTATGAGGAAAAAGGGAAGAGCCATTCAAAGGTCGTAACCATCTGTTGTTCCCCACTATTCCTACTAGGTGGCTCAGCATTAAAAGTCAGGCACTAAAAGTGGCCCTGTGACGAATGGACCAAGCTGCTGTCAAATATTTAGGCCCGTATTTATACTTTTTTTGCGCCGCATTTGCGTCGTTTTTTTACGCAAAAACGGCGCAAACTTGCAAAATACCATTGTATTTTGTAGGTTTGCGCCGTTTTTGTCAAAAAGAGGCGCAAATGCGGCGCTAAAAAAAGTATAAATACGGGCCTTAGAGACCACGGTTAAAACCAATGTAGACAAATCATATTTACAAATTCTATAGGCGTTAGCTCGATCATATAGTACCAAAGTTTTATACAATGGGATGATCCATTTTTGCCTAGGACTCTTATATAGGGGACTGCTGGACTTTTGCTTATGCAGGGTCATCCCCAGTCTTTTTGCCTCCTGCCTCCTATTTTTTTCTGACCTGTTGCTGTTGGCTTTTGAACTCTGGCACTTTACCACTGCTAACCAGTGCTAAAGTGCATATGCTCTCTGTGTAAATTGTATGGTTGATTGGTTTATCCATGATTGGCATATTTGATTTACTAGTAAGTCCCTAGTAAGGTGCACTAGAGGTGCCAGGGTCTGTAACTCAAATGCTACTAGTGGGCCTGCAGCACTGGTTGTGCCACCCACATAAGTAGCTCTGTAATCATGTCTCAGACCTGCCACTGCAGTGTCTGTGTGTGTATTTTTACACTGTAAATTCGACTTGGCAAGTGTACCCACTTGCCAGGCCTAAACCTTCCCTTTTCTTACATGTAAGGCACCCCTAAGGTAGGCCCTAGGTAGTCGCAAGGGCAGGGTGCAGTGTATGGATAAGGTAGGACATATAGTAATGTGGTTTATATGTCCTGACAGTGAAATACTGCCAATTTCGTTTTTCACTGTTGCAAGGCCTGTCTCTCTCATAGGATAATATGGGGGCTACCTTTAAATATGATTAAAGTGTAGATTCCCCTAGAGAGTAGATGGACATGTGGAGTTTGGGGTCCCTGAACTCACAATGAAAAAATACATCTTTTAGTAAAGTTGATTTTAAGATTGTGCGTTTGAAAATGCCACTTTTAGAAAGTGAGCATTTTCTTGCTTAAACCATTCTGTGACTCTGCCTTGTTTGTGGATTCCCTGTCTGGGTCAGTTTGACATTTGGGTTGTTTTTCACCTCGCACTAGACAGTGACACCAAGGGGGCTGGGGTGTAACCTGCATTTCCTGATTAGCCATCTCTGCTAGGAGGGAGGGGTGGAGAGGTCACTCTCATCTGAAAGGACTGTGCCTGCCTCTGACAATGCCGGCTCCAACCCCCTGCTGTGTGTCTGATGCCTTGCCTGGGCAAGGCAGGATTTCACAAGTAGGTATGGGTCCCCTTTGAAGAAAGGTGACTTCAAAGACTAAAATGGGTATAAGAAGGGCACCCAAATCTACAGACTTTAGAAACACTTCTGGAACCAAGAGGAACCTCTGCCTGGAGAAGAGCTGATAGCTGAGGAAGAAGTGCTGTCCTGCCTGTGACTGTGCTTTGTGGAGCTTTCCTGCAGTGCTGCTTCTGCCAGAGTAAGAGGGCAAAGACTGGACTTTGTGTGCCTTCCATCTTGTGAAGAAATCTCCAAGGGCTTGATTTTAGAGCTTGCCTCCTGTTGTTTGAAGTCTCAGGGACAGCAAAGACTTCTCTCTGCCAGCACCTGGAGTCTCTGGAGAGACTCCTGCCCCGACAAGTGGTGCCCTATCCAGTCCCTGGGCCCTTGAAAGGAAAGCTGGTGGAATCGAAGGAAATCGACTTCGGACGACTTCGGACCGCCGCCGCCGCCGAATCCGGTAACGCCACCTGCACCTGACGCCGTGACCTTCGCTGGAACGCGACGCTCTTCGCAGGCCCGATGCCGCTGCACCCCCACTGAAGTCTGCGACTCCGTGGAAGTTGCCGCACCACGTCGTGACCGACGCCGCTCAAAGTGCACGGATTCAACGTTTCGCACAGACGCCGCGATTCCCGACTTCGCGCATCGGCTTGTTTTCACTCTTCACCAAAGGTACTGTACTTGGGGGTCTACACCGTGTCCGGCGCCGCTGGTGTCGGCTTGTTGGGAACGACTCCGTCACGACGCCGTGTTAACATCTCATCTAAGCATTTTTGTTTCTAAGCGCTATTTTTGAGTTTAATCTTTAAAAATTCATAACTTGACTTGTGTATGTCGGATTTTTGTCATTTTGGTCTTGTTTTGTTTAGATAAAAATTTCCTATTTTTCTAAACCGGTGTTGTGTCATTTTGTAGTGTTTACATTAAGTTACTGTGTGTGTTGGTACAAATACTTTACATCTAGCGCTCTGAAGTTAAGCCTACTGCTCTGCCAAGCTACCAACGGGGTAAGCAGGGGTTAGCTGAGGGTGATTCTTCTTTACCCTGACTAGAGTGAGGGTCCTTGCTTGAACAGGGGGTAACCTGACTGTCAACCAAAGACCCCATTTCTAACATTGGTGATCAGCGGTTGGGATTTGGACTTGTATTTGTACTCGACATACAGTGAGTAAGTGTACACTACTGTTTTGAGTTCAGACCACTACGTGACCACATACTACTTGTCTTGTGATTCTGCTTTTTGTTCTCTGATGTCCTCCTGGAAGTATTGCTAATATTTTTGGACTTTGGTTTTTGGTTGTGAAGCCTTTGCAGAATGGAAGTCAATTTCTGGCACCTATTTATGTATAAAAAGTGGCAGCTTAAAGCATTCTGCATGGAAAGGGGACTGGCTGTGAACAAGAAATCCAGAAGGGAGGATCTTGAGTCAGCCCTGTTTCAGTATGAATTGAAACGTTGTCAGGCAACACCACCAAATGAGTCTGAGGAGGATAACTACTCTGAGGAGGAGGGCAGTGGCCCTGAGGAGGGAACAGAAAGAGATGATTGGCTCCTAGCTTGAACACGGGGTTACCTGACTGTCAACCAAAGACCCCATTTCTAATAGGGACAAAAAAACAAAACATGTTCAATTGATTCCTCCAATGTATTGCATTTTACGCACTTATTTGCCTCAGAGCTGTTCTTCGACCATCAAGCAGTAAAACTATTGACTGGTAAAGTTCCATATCTGAACCGAAGGAATAAAACACGGGCGTAAGCAGGTATTGGGAGATCAAAAAATTGCTCAGGCCATGGTTCTTGTTTTACAAGCAGGTACTCAGATGTTAATCGACCCACCCCATTACTATGGAGGATCTCCACATTGGCCTTCTCCCAGTATCTTTGTTTAACCACTGAGGTGGCATTGGTGGGGATCGACTCAGGTCTCTCCCAGAAGTGGGAGAAAGCCAATTCATCCCAGGCCAATTTCATCTCCCTCAACCAGCTGACCTTTTTCCAACTATACTGGGTCTTGATAAGATTTTTAATTGCCTCTCGGAAGGGTTCCAGTTCTTCCGTTTTCCATAAGCGGATCCAATATAAGAGGGGTATCAGACCTGCTACATCTTTGATGCTGTTTGTTCTGAGATCAAGTCTGAGAGGGATCATCGGTGTACCCTTCCCTAACCTAGTTATATACCTAAAGAAATGATTTTCTTTAATTTGGAGGACATCCAGCTGCCTTTGGGAACCCCATAACTCTGCCCCATACAGTGCGGCACCTCGAATTTGGACTTTATATATCTCAAGGATTGGATTCAAAGGTGGACTAGCTACAGTTCTAGCATTACGTCCTAGGGCCCCCCCCTCTTTGGCATATGATATGTGCCCCTTTTCTAATAGCTGCGACCCAACTACCTGAGTCCATTATTCTGATCCCCAGGTAATCATACTCGGTGATGCTTTCCAAAGGAATGGAATTCATTGAAATGGTCGCTTTTGCTTTCATTTTCCGGGAACTACATATCATAGGCTTGGTTTTCATGACGTTAACTTCCAAACCAAAGTCTTTGCAGTACAAGCAGAATTGGTCAGCCAGATTTTGCAATCCCGTGGGAGTTTTGGCTAATAGGATGGTATCATCTGCATAAAGCAGACCTGGGATTTTCTTGCCTGCCAGCTTGGGTGAGTCATTATTCCAGTAGTTAGATATTTAATACAGTTGTTTATGTATAAAAGAAAGAGGGTAGGTGCTAAGACACAGCCTTGCCTAACTCCTCTTTCGATAGCAACTGGGTCAGATAATTGACCATACTTGCCGCTCCTGATTTGGGCTAAAGTACTTTCATGGAGTCGGACTATAAGATTTAGAAGACCTTTAGGGACACCCATGTTAGTTAGTGTCAGCCAAAGTTTATTCTTAGGTACCAGGTCAAAAGCAGCTCTAAGATTGACAAAGGCCACATATAGTTTCCCACCTCCAATGTCCACTGTCTTCCATTTGATTGCTAAGAACCTCAAGATCTGGTCTATTGTACTGACCGCAGGTCTAAACCCTGCCTGTAAGTCAGAGATGGCTCCATTCTCTATTATCCACTCATCTAGGTGGAACAAGATCTGCTTTGCAAAAGGTTTTTGGAGGTTATCGAGTAGACATATTGGGCGATAATTAGAGGGATCACTAGGGCTGCCTTTTTTGAAAAGGGGAACTATCTCGGCTCCCCTCCATGTCCGGGGAATGGGAGCTCCTGCGGTGACTACATTGCAAACAAAATTCAGATAAGGAGCCCAGATTTCCGGGTTCGATTTATAAAGATCACCAGGGACTTTTTTGAGACCCGGAGCCTTCCCCTACTTTAAAAAGGTTATTGCTGCCTTGGTTTCTGCCAAGGTGAATCTGATTGGGGGTACATCAGGTTTCCCGATTTCATCCAATTCCCTGAGGTTTGATGCATCTGCCCCTGTATAAAGAGACCCAAAGTGTTTTATCCATGTTACAGGGAGAATTGAGGTAACAGGCAAGGGCCAGGAGTCACCACTGTCGCTTGAAATCAGCTTCCAGAACTTGGAGGTGTCATTAGCTCTTGCGGAATCCAAAAGAGCAGCCTACCTTGCTTCCTCCCAGCTCCTACGGGCCTTGATGAGTTCCTGTTTACAGCTCTCTCTTGATTGTCTTATAGGCTCTCTGACCCCGCTTCTCAAATCCCTCAATAGCTTGAGCTTAGCTTCCCTGCATGAATGGTTGAACCACCTCTCATTGCACGTATTCCTTGTTTTGGCAGCCGTCTGTTTAATCAAATGTTTTTTAAGAGAGATAAATAATTCTAAGTGTGCTGCAATGAGCCTGTCCCCATCCTCGGATAGACGGAGCATGTGCTCCATTCGTTCTGCTAATAGGCTATATATCGATGTAAGGGACCCCAATGAGGAATTTACAGCGTTTCACTTAATATTACGTTTGTTATTAGTCATGACAAGCTGCTGTACATAATCCTTAGGGTCAGAGGCTTTGAGTATAAGTAGCAGACCCCTGGTACATAAAACTAGTGGTTCGTGGTCACTTTCTTCATGTTCCGTTACCACCATATCGACCATATGTCCCCACAGACAGATATCCAATAAAAAATAGTCGATATGGCTCCTATAAGCTCCTCGCCTAAAAGTGGGGCCGGGTTTGGCATCTGAGCAAGAACGGCCATTGCAGGCACAAAGACCATATGCAAGTGTAATGTCAACAATTTGGTAGGCTGTTCTGCTCATTCTAAGACTTTTGTTCAATGTTAGATGCGGAATACCCCAATAAATGTCCTCTTTTTCATAGAGTTCTTGGACCACTGAATAAGGCTCAGAAGTCATATTAAAATCCCCTGCAATTATAATATGGTGAGTGGTTGATTTACTGGATAAAATATTGTCTAATACAATCAAAGCATCAGACTCACAATTGCTGCCCACACTCCTACTATATATGTTTACTAATAATAGAGTTTTTTCCTTTTGATTCGATAATATTAAACCTTGCAGATCAGCACTACCCATATCCATTTCTTCAACCCAGCACTTAAGGGAACAGCTAACCCATATAAGTAAACCACCTGAAGGTCTCCCAGAAGTCACCTTACAGGCTGGGACCCAGTAACTTTTAAAACCACATCTATACTTGGGCTCCAAAGCCCACGTCTCTTGAAATGATCATATCTTATGCTCGTCTATAATATGGCCCCAGTCAGGGATTCGCATTTTATGCTCAAGCCCGGCTATGTTCCAGCAAAGGATTTTTGCTGAGACATCATCTCGGACTTGTGGTACATCAGTCGAAGTTTGAGAAATTATCTGTGAGTTACTCATAGGATTTGTGTTACACATTGAGACTATCGATGGACTGCTCTCAGTGAGTCCCCCAGCTTCCTTGTCTCCAGTAATATCACTCAAACCAGTAAGTTCAGGATCAATCATATTCCATCTAATTACTGGGGTCCTTAAGTCGGTCTGGGTTAACACTGTAGTTTGGGTAGGGCGCCTAGGATCCGCATTTGGGATCGAAGTTCCATCTAGGCTGCCTACTCTGAATCTTCCCTGTTCATTACCACTAGTGATGGTACATTCCCTGGTCGTTAATCCAGACCTCGGAATCTCTGAAATGTCCTGTATAGCACTAACTTTATGTCAGTAAACATCTGGGGGAGTGGATAATGGGTACCTATGATCCAACTGGTAAGCATGTTGCAATTGAGGGCGAGGGGCGCCTCTGAAGTCAGGTGTTAACCCACTTGGGGCACATTTGGCTACTGGGGGATAAAAGGCTGCAAGTCTGCATAAGGAGGCACCTCCTGCTGAAGGGCTGGTTTTACATGAATTTAGAAAAAGCTGTTGGACCAAGGCGGGTGAATCAAAATTAATAACAATACAATTCCCCATTCCACCCTCCTCACCATTAATATAGAGGGTACCATGCAAAATTTAAAATTTGCATTAACATGCAACCATTGTATACCTTATTTTTCAACTCAATATAAGTTTCCAGACTATTTGATTGAAGTCTAGGAACATTAGTGATAACAAAGACATATGGACAGGATTCCGGGGGCAGATACAAAACTCTAGGCTGGCCCCCATGATTGTCAGAACTAATTTTGCTAGGCTCCAAGACCGTATCTATGGGGCCTTGTTGTTGGTGCTCACAAACGTTAAAGGCTTTGCTGGATTTGATTGCTGTGTTAGTAGTTGGGGCTACTCCTCCAGTTCCCCTATTAATAGTAGCTATTGCCTTGAAGCAGTTGTTATCTGGGTTGGTATGCGGCCTGGCATTCCAACCCATCTCAAGTTGATGAGAATAATCATGGCGGTCCTTAAACGACAGGGGGCCCCTCACCCAAATTAACAGGGATCCTGTCATTAGTGCCGGAGGAATGACCCAAAGTGAGGGAGTGACAGTGAGGTAGTATTATCAGCTCGCGGGGGATGTCAGGCATATGAGGCTTAATAAGCCCTCCTAATTTCTCCTCGATAGCTTGAAGGTGGATTTCAATAGGATGCAGTCTCTTGATGAGCTCCTCCCTTATATGCTCCATTATGTGTTCAAGCGCCAGTTGACCATTGTCACTTTCTTGTGGTATTGTAAACCTATCATTCCCAGCTTCAGGACCCGGGTTGTTGGTACTCATGGAACTGGCTCGCTTGTTCCTCAGATTAGCCTCACCACACTTTCTTTTCCCTTTTAGGTTAGGTTCTGGATCAAGTACTAATGCTCCAGCTGAAAGAGCCAGAGTCGCCTGAGCAGGGTCTGATATAATAGCCTTATCCAAGGTCGCTAAGGTAATCTCCCGAGCATTTTTTGAATGGACAGCTGGGGAGGTGCCAAAGCTGGGTGCGTGCCTTGTGACTGCTGGAGGCACGGGAACTGTGAGAGAGTTTGTAATGAAGGTGGAGATAGGGGGGTAGAGACTGGGAAGGCTGGGGATATTGAAATGGATAGGCAATGCTCAACCAACTCTATCTCTTTGTCCAAGGCACCAACTGCCTTTTGTAAAAATCCATCCAAAGTTTTATTGGTTCTGAAATTATCTTGTAATACCATACCCTTTTGTCTACCCATCTCTCACCCTTGTGTGCTTTCTCTTCTCTTCTCACTTCTGTGTACTTTCCTCACTGTGTACTCTACCCCTCCTCCACTTCCTCCTCTGAGGTAACTGCAAAAAGCCCTCAGGGACACTTCAAACTTTCGCCACTCGTCTCACCTTCTGTGATCTCAGATCTTTAGGCTGCACAGCTTCACTGATTAGCCCAAGTCACTGGGGCCTCTAAACACGTAATAAAGGGGAGTGGCCCGACCCGACCTCTTACGATTGATGAGGAGGCGGTCCTCCAACAACAGCGGCAGCCGGGGATCCTGGGACGTGGAGTCCCTTGAAGGTAGTCAGCAGTGGGGGGCAGCAGTTTGCAGCGTTGTGTGGCGCGCTTTGAAGCACCAGCGATGAGGAGCCGGTCCCCCACCAACAGCGGCAGCCGTGGATCCTGCGACGTGGAGTCCCTTGAAGGTAGTCAGCAGTGGGGAGCAGCAGTTTGCAGCGTTTGCGTGGTACGCCTTGAAGTGCCCGCGATCAGGAGGTGGTCCCCCACCAACAGCAGCAGCCGGAGATCCTGGGAGGTGGAGTCCCTTGAAAGTAGTCAGCAGTGGGGGGCAGCCCCTATTCGTCCTTGGTTGGTCATTGGTGATTTTTAGGCAGCATAGAATGTTAATAACTATTAATCACTTTTCAGACAGCATAAGATGTGTCCCACACAGCGTTGTAGTGCCTCTCCCCCTCCTTGCACTCAGCTCAATGTTGTGCTTTGACTGGCTGCAATGCTACACTGTAACCCCTCACCCTCACCATGAGGCAGGTGGCAGACGGCAGGTGGCGCCCGTGACAGGCATGACAGGCGCCAGACTGCAAAACCAGCAGAAGAACAGAAAGCAGTGGCAGCGCCGGCCCTTGTGGACTTGCTTCCAGACTCGGCGAGACCACGGAGCTCCCCCTCGCTCCTCCTCACTGACTCGCTGCTCCTCGTGCTCCCAAGCTTGGGACCTCCTAGCCTCCTGGGCTTACAGCTGAAATCAACGACCAAATTCAGCAAGGTCGTGGAGCTCCCCTTCCCACACCTTGCCGCCAAACACCTCCTCCCGCTGCTCGTGTTGTCTCTGCCGTCGCTGACCCGGAAAAGGAGTTAGAACTCATTTCATTTGGTCCCTGTGTTCTTCCAGGGGGTGACGGAGTGTATCTGTGATGTTATTCGATGTGTGTGTGTGTATGTTGTTGTGGGTGGGGAGTGGGGGTGTTGCGTGTTGCGTGTGTGTGTCACTCTTTTTTTCCTCCACCCTCCCCTGTGTGCTTGGTGCAGTACTCACTGTCGTCGACGCCGCTGTCTTTGATGTTCCTGGTAGATGAGAAGGTAAATCAACATGGGCAGGACCTGTAACTCGGGCTCCATGGCATCCTGGTTCCTCAGTGGGTGTCATGAGGTGAGTGGTTTCCGTTCCAAAGACTGTTTCTGCCGTGCTTTTGATGGTGTTGGTACCACCCTGGAAAAGCTGGCGGATTGGTGCCTTGTAATAGTGTGGGCGGTACATTGTCTTCCACCTGTCTGTTGGCAGTTACCTCAGCGGTGTTTGTTTCTACCGCCGTGGCGGTCTGAGTGTTAAAGTGGCTGTCTGTGTTGGCGGTTTCCTCCATGGTCGTGATTCCAATTTTTTTTACCGCCGGCCTGTTGGCTGCATTACAACCGCTTTATCACCAACCGCCAGGGTTGTAATGAGGGCCTATGTCTAGACAAACATTAAAATTATTTCCACTTTGTATGTGTGCTGTGCAGTGCAAAATCAGAAAACAAAATCAGAAAAGTTTGGATAAAGTAAAACATTTCTCCTTTTTAACTCCAGCCATAAAGTGTGTTATTTTTTTGTACAACACCCTCTCTACAAATATTAGAAGATAGGGCTTTATATAAAAAACCATGGATGGTTTTATGAAACGCCTGTGTACCACCCATTCATGGCATTGGTCTGGCTCCCCATGAGGGGCTAGATGCCAGGCCTGGCCTCATGCCACACCCTACATTCAACACCACACTGAGTACGGATGAGGGCCGTGTGTGGTATAGGGTTGGCTAGCACTATAGCACTATAGCAGGGCTTGGCCATGCGCTGCAACCAATCCCATGTTGCGCACAGTCATTGACATCTTACTTTACATTAAAAAAAGAAACAAATTCACTGAAAAGAAATCAGGCTAAAGTGATGTTTTAGTTTGGAATTATAATAATATATTGCTTCAAACCCTTGACTGCTGGGGCTTTCATCCTTCCCCCACTGCTGACCCCCCCTTTTTGGCTATTTGTGGTAGTTCTTGCTTAGGACTCCATAGTTTTTTTCCATATAAGGTATCCTTGCCACATTTGCGTCCGTCTGTTCAAACATCCTTGGGAATCTAAAGGCAACCAGAGTTTGTGGATTCCTCTGGAGGGTAGCAACAAAATATCCAACATACAGCCAATAAATGAGTTTTAAAAAAATAATAGGAAAGACGTGGTCTGGGTAAAAGTGTTGTGTTTTTTCCTAAAATGGCATCAATGAACGGTTTGCTGTGATAGATATAGCCTCTTCCCAGCTTTCAGGAACATGCAGAGCTCAATCAAAAAAGCTATTTTTTTTACAACAGTTTTGGCGTTTTTCAAAGAGGTAGCCAATTTATCCTATATGTGTGTGTTCAACCTAATTCCAGTCTGTGGTGGAAACCAATGTGAAACCCATAGGTGATCCAGAAAAGTGATAGATTTCTGAGAAGTAGATACAATCTTGAATTTATCAAGGTAGATACCTCAAGGTCTTTCCAAAGAAAGCCAACAACTGAGCTGCAGCACACAATTGTTTTTAATTGTGTACTGAGAATAGACAAGTTCATATGGTGAAATATGTTCAGTGAAAAAGGTGAGTCAAGAAACCTATGTACTTCTGAAATGTGCTCAAGATATGAAATTTAAGAACAGTGGTTATTTGTACATCTCCGAATTCAGAGGACATTTTTCAAAATGTCTTCTTTCTTTCACACTGGCTTGCATTTCAAAGACATACGTGCAGTGAAATCCAATAGGTAATAACAAAAGTTCTACTATTGCATGTTTCCACATGTCTTCTGATAAAAATGGTTCCTCGCTACAGGCCAAAATGCAACAAGGATGCATCAACCTCAGGCGGCAAACTTGTATATTTTTTACAACTAGACACCTAGAAGAATTCAAGGTGGGGTCACTTGTGTGGCTCTCACCACAATTTATTGTACCCAGAATCACTGGCAAACCATAAACTTTGGCTAAAAAACATATTTTTCACACATTTGTATGATGAAAAGTTGTGGAATCTGTGGGGAGTCACAAATTTCATTTGACCCAACATTTCCCACATCTTGCAATAAAAATGGTATGTCACTTGGGTGGTTAGGCCAGGTGCCTGCTACAGTAATGGGTCCCAAATGCAACATAGAGGCATCACATCTTTCTGCTCCAAACATGAATCTTTTTTTAGCACAGTGGTTAGCTGGGGTGTTTGATCCCTAGCTCAGCTAGCACCTAGAGAAACCTAGCAAACCTTCACATATTTACAAACTAGGCAACCTGGGGATTCCAGAGTGGTGTGACTTGCGTGGCTCTCATCAGGTTGTTTTGACCTTGAAGCCCATATACCCTCAAACTTTGACAGAAACACATTTTCTCATATTTCTGTAATGGAAATTTCTGGAATAAGTGAAGGAGCTACAAACATCCTTCCACCCATCATTTCAGAGGTTTCCGCCAGTTAACCCAGTGGAACCTTTGCAATAGGGCCCGGGGGAGACTGCCAGTTCCACGTGTCCGGCGGTCCTGGTCTTGGCCCGACCAGACTTGTAATGAAGCCCTCTGTTTAAATTGACATTTTCAGTGAAGTGTAATGTTCCTTTAATCTTTGTTGTTTTTCACTGAATACATACACACACACACTCACACACGTCAACTGTGTTACCACGTTCAATTTTCATCAAACCATTACATTTATTACGTTTTTGCCATACTAGTACCACTTTTTCCTGCTCAGGCACAATTTTGCATTATTTACTAACAGGCATTGGCCACACACCAACCTTATTAGCAATTAAACACGTTTCATTCTTGAGGAACAACATTGTGTAACTTTGTGAACTTTTATACAAATTCATGTCTCTGCAATTGTATTCAGAATTGTAGTGTGCTTCTTGTGAAAACAAGCTCACTGTGATGAATATTCCATAATTCTGTTATTAGTGGGGCATCATAAGGTGTTATCTTTGCATTTTATTGACATCACTGACAGTAACTCATTATTTGATTTACCTTTGATTTAGCCTTGGTTTGATTGAATTGATCTTGTGATCCATTTCTGTTAGTTGATTAACAGTGAGTTTACCTTCCCATTTATGGCATTCACCTTGGATGTCACACCATGTAGATTTAAATATTATAATTTTTTTAACTGCCTTGTTGGGATTATGGAATGAATGACCCATAGTTGTTAGTTGATTTCATGCAGCTAGTTAGATGTCAGAATTGTGAGTAATCTACATATATGCTTTACTGGCTGTGCAGCCCTTCCCTTACTTTTTTTTTATTTCATGCCCTTCGTAATTTAGGGCCAGATGTACAAAGCTTTGTGTTTGTGATAAGCAAATTGCGATTTTTGGTGATTTGCTAATCGTAAACATTAATATATAAAAGTGTGTTTTACACTCTCTGTGATTCCCAGAGGGTCGCAAATCTTTCTCATTAATATTAATGAGGTAGGTCTCGGTTTGCGACCCATTGGGCATCGCAAAAATCACAGGGATTGTGGCCTGCTGGGGTCAGCAAACCGCCATATTTGTGATTGCTTTTAAACAAATAAATATATTTTTCTAAATGCAGTCCATTTTCCTTAAAGGAAAATGGAATGCGTTTATTAAAAAAATGAATTTGCTGTTACATTTTTTAAGAGTAGGTACTGGTCCTCAGGACCAATGCATGCTCTTAAAAACTATGGGGCATATTTATGCTCCGTTTGCGCCGATTGTGCGTCAAACATTTTGACGCACAATCAGCGCAAACGTTGCCCTGTATTTAAACTTTGACGCCCGAGCCCACGGACGATAGAATTCCACTGTGTGCGTCATTTTTTGGATGCGGCAACCCGCCCTGCGTTAATTATATGCAAGGTAGGCGTTCCCGTCCAAAAAATGGCTTAAACGGCCGTGCGTCGTATTTATGCTTTCGGGCAAAAATGACGCACAGCCGGGAGGCGGAGCCAGAAAATGACGCACAGCCCGATTTGCGTCAAAAAATAACGCCTGGATCAGGCAGGCGTTAAAAATGGGCAAACACACCTGTATTTAATCAGAACACACAGAACAAACAGCAGAGCAGCAGAGCAGCAACAGGGAGCTATGGAGGTCATTCTTATCCAGCGTGCACACAGAGCCCAGCAGCAACAACAGCAGCTACAACAACACCAGCAGGGACCCCAAAGGCAGCGCAGAAGGCAGGAGAGGATATTCCGCCCAAAAACCACCCTTCAGGGCCTCAGGGAACACGACATCATACAGAGGTACCGGTTGAACTGGCAGGCCATTCAGCAGCTGCTGCGAAATATCGAACAGCAGTTGGCCCCCACTTTGGTGACACCCCAAACCATACCAACAGAAACAAAGCTGCTTGCCGTACTTCACATGCTGGCAAGTGGCTCATTTCAAACAACTGGTGCCCTGGTAGGCGGAATATCACAACCATCATTCTCCGCATTTCTGCCCAAAGTACTGGATGCCATCATTGGACTGACACCCCGCCACATCTGCTTCCCTAACACACTGCAGAAGCAGCAGGAAACTAAACAGGGGTTCTACGCAATCAGTGGCTTCCCACACGTCCTTGGTGCAATCGTACGCCTTGTGCCACCTGCTGCAACTGAACACTTCTACCGCAACAGGAAGCACACACATTCCATCAACGTGCAGGCCATTGTCGATCACCAAAGAATGTTCACCAACATCGTGGCTAAATATCCTGGGAGTGTACATGACTCCTACATCTTCCGTCACTGCACCATCAACCAACACTTCCAGGATGGATGATATGGCAATGGACTACTTGTTGGTATGTACAAAAACCTACATATATGCACACTGCACAGCAACCCTCTAGGACACACAACACATACACCACAACAGCAACATGTCAACAGGAACACACTGAGGTCCTGACATCAATAGCCATGTTTCTTAAGTCACCATTGAAGCTGTCACACATTGGAATTTACTGTGCAGACTAATGTTAAGACATTAATGAGTGTGGTTGTTGAAATGTCACCTTGCAAATTCTAAGTGTCCCAATGACCTTTACATTAATACATTGCATAAGTCTAAAGGTATGGGATGTCCAGGGTACTTTCATATGAACGTGTTACCAACGGACACCTGTATCACAAGTCACAATGCTAGGGAGGGCACACTGTACTGAAAATCCCAAAACATACTGATGACAAACGGTTAGCAGACAAACACTTGCTCAGCCAAGGAAACAACACAATGCAGATGGTATAGCCTACAAGCATAGGATGTCACATCAGTAGACAAAAGAGTCACAGACAACACAAGACAACTACTGCCATTAAAGGTCTTTTCAATAGTGCCAGCTACATCAACATGATCCCATTCTTTTTCTCTTTCAGATGATCAGGGGTATGGCATCCAGCCATGGATAATGACACCATTTGGCAACCCGAGTACAGCTGCAGAGCGTGCATACAACGACGCCCATAAGAGGACACGCAGCATTGTCGAGCGGACCTTTGGCATCCTCTAGTCAAGGTTCCGCTGCCTCGACATCACTGGTGGTAGCCTACTATATTCCCCCGAGATGGTCTGTAAGATCATACTAACATGTTTCATCCTGCACAACATTTGCATCAAAAGGAACATTCCCCTCCTGGAACCAGACCCATACATGCCTGAAGACGAGGAAGAGGAGGATGCTGCCCTGCAACATGAGGGGGAACAACCAAACACGGCTGCTGGAGTGCGTAGGCGCCAACACATTGTGAACAATTTTTTTTAAATATTATCACCATCACCACTTAATGAACTATTATAAATAAACACTGATAAGAAACACCACATCATGGTCTGGCTAATCATTTCTGCACACCTTTAGCTCTAAATATCAGAAGAAGAGTGTCGCCTCATGGAACATTGATGATATAACAATCAGGACACAGAAAATACCACTACAAATGTGATGCCTATCATACAACGGTCACATACACACACAATGTAAATGACTGACATCCTGTACAGTTCACCTTTGAAGGGCAATAGCTGAGGACCACACCTATTACACACATACATGTTGGAAACATGGTTCATCGCGGCATATGGCACACAACTAAAACACCATCACTCAACTAGGGGAAAACAGGCCTCATACATCAGGCAGTTGACATGCTTTAGCATCAGGAACAGGAATGTATGACCAGACCCTTGGCAGCAGTAATTCCAACTACATACAATCTTTGCAAAGAATATCTGTCACTAGAGTTACACATAAGCAGAACATACACAGCACAAGTGCCACACATATGACAAGCATCCAGCACATCACATCCCATCTACATGTCAGCCCTTTTCTAAAAACATGACACACCCAAGCGCCTGGTCACACCCCACCTGTCTGAAGAGGTCCATGGAATACAAATATGTGTACCCTGATATTCCCTCATGTACACACACACACTAACAAGAGTCATCCAGTGTGCCACACCCTTTCCTATGGTAACCATTGTCATAGTACTATCTGACTGCATGGAAGTCAGCTCAAATAATACACTGGCTTGGAAATTTTAAGGCCTGGTATTACCTGTAGATTGCTTCCCGTGTGAAAGGTACTGTAGGCCATTTGAAAACAATTCTCATCCGACAGGACTTGTGAGACACTGATGGAGGCCACACCAGTGATCACCTCCATGCACACCACCCAAATGTACATGCACTGTCCCTACTGATGCCTCTTACAGCATAGATGTAGTCATTTTGACAATTACACCGTTAAGCATTGCTACTAATGTTGCCGAGTAACACTGTATCTGGGTTCATGTGTCACCTTCAGAACAACACTGGACATACAAAGTTTGACATGTCAACTGTCTACTGCTCCCTCTGACCAGTCTTAGTCAGACCACTGATCATGTCAATTGTGAAAGAGCTGGATCCTGATTGACCCTGCATCCTGTCAGCCTGACTGGCACCTGTCCGTGGGTCACCCTAAAGATACCCGGTGGCCACATATGGACCACACTTGGTGTTCAAAACCTCTCTTTCCTCAGAGGTTAATTTGTCATTTGCCTCATCAATGTATACTCAAATACATTGTGTTGCATCATCTGACTTTTATTTGTATCATATTTGTTACAGTGCCCTTGAATAGCTAAATCATGGCCCATCCATTGTCTGGGCCTCATTAATGCCTAAACTACAAAGTGTGACAGTGTACCTGGGCCATAGCCTTTGATGGTGTACGTGGCCTCTAGCAGAACCAGCAACCTCAGATAATGTCCATGAAAAGTCGACACTTTTCAGGACCCTGACAGTTCACACACTGAGTAACATTGTCCAAATATTAGAGATGGCTCGTGTGTGGTGAATATCAGCCATATTATTCTGCACAGAGGCTATGATGTTCCCAGATGCATTTCCATCCACAGAGGCCAACTTGAGTACAAATGTTGCAATGACATATGCCGGATCCTGACACCTGAGACATTCTCTCACTCAGCACACCAAGGTTGCCCAGTTGAAAGTCTCATTACATGTCTTCAGTGACAGGGTGGGACCATCCACGTGTAGGTTACCATGTCCTCAATGACTTTACTCACATTTATCTCCAAAGGATACTCATTAGATACACGATTAGCTGCCACTAACTCATGATGAGACCTGGACGTAACAGTGACAACATACACCTTAACAGTTGATACAGGATCAACATTGGACCACACACATGTACAGGTACCATCCAATCAACAAAGTGGTTGCAAGCAGCCTATCACAGTAGTGTCCCAATTGTAACCTAGCATGAAGATTGAAACATGCCACTAAACCAGGTAATGCATAAAGGGCCACATACATCAAAAACCTATTTGCAATTATGACATGAGGAACTTTGAGAATTTGCTATTAAATCAATGCTAAATGGTATGTCAGAATTCTCTAAAGAAGTAATAGGGCAAACTTCAAATGGGCAAATGGTATTACAGATTTGCAAAAAGAGAATCATACTCAATTTGCATCTATGGGCCTGCTGCCAATGGTTTAGCATTACTGAAATTGGGAAAACCGTTGATTAATTCGCAAGTCAGGAACAACAAATCCCAGGGTGCTGGGGGCCTAAGTCCCCCTCTGCTGCTCCCCAATTAAACACTTTTTACGGACACGTGAAGCACACACATGCTTAAGGGGCATGTGTGCGCTACATGTCTATAGTGAAACATATTTTAGCTACATTAACTCGTAATTAGCACATGTTTACCCCCAAAAATTGTTTAGGCGTCAATTGCATTACCTAAATGGCCATTTTGCAATTTGGAATAACTTGACACATGTGCTCACAAATTAGCTAATAAAGACATCCTGTTAGCTCTTTCATATTTGGAAAGTCACAATCAGCAATTACCTACATGTGTGCGCAATTATGAGTAATCTCCATTTTGGCCAATCATTCCTATTGCACTGTGAATACCTTCCATACATCCTGTAAGGCACATTTGCTTTCGCTAACCACAGTAATTATCATTTAGCACCGTTTGGTAAAGGAACATTTCATGACTCATTTGGACATATAAAATACATATTTGTCATTATGCGTCATATTTTCACGCATACAGCTTGTGCGTCATATTTTTTGATGCACAGGAGTGCAAATAACGCTGAATCAAAATATTTTAAATAATTGATAAATAATATTTGGATGCGGCTTAATTTTCACCTCTGGAAGTGTAAATTATGCCGCAAACAAATATTATTTACCAATTATTAAAAATATTTGGATTCAGCATTATTTGCACTCCTGTGCGTCAAAAAATATGACGCACAAGCTCTATGCGTGAAAATATGACGCATAATGGAAAAAACCGGCGGCCATTTTATGCAGGATGTGATGTAATAGGATATCCTGTTCACAGATTCTGTACAGTGGGTGTACTTTCACTTTCACTTTGCAGTCTCTGATTGTTCTAGACTGTGTGGCTGTGTGCAAAGTGTTGTCCTGTGAATTTGTGCTTTTGTGTCCAGAGTGCCATCTTACTTGTTGTTTTGTCATTAATATATTGTTGTAGAATACTGTCTGAGTGTATGTTGTTTACATTTGTCCAGTCCAGTGTTGTATTTATTGTCTGTGGGAGTCTGTTGTGGGTACTGTTATATAGGGGATAGTTGGGCTCTTCTATTTGTTAAGTTTACTTTGCATTTCCTCACTCCAACTTTCCCCATTTTCCCCTTTCTTCTTTTTTTACCACTACATTTTCCCCTTTTCTGTGCATAAATGTCTGGTAGGCCACGTCTTTCCAGGATGGGTGAGGAGGAATTGGGGGGTTCATATGGCTGGTTTGCCATTTCCTCCCACTGATGCTGGAGGCTGGGGGTAGGGTGATACAGGGGTATCACACTGAGGCCCGAAAAGTCCGGTGGGGGAAGGTGCGCCATCACTTGGTGCATCTGTATGGGAGCCAACGCAATGAGCATCAACTGAAGCACCGCTGGGCTGACCTGATCTCCAGGGAGCAAGATCTGCTGGACCACCTGGGAATCATGATTGGTGGCCATGTTGGTGAGTACAGATCATGTAAATGTGCACAATTAAAAGCTGTGTAGTGACATGAGATGATTGGTTCACAATCTGCCAGATAAGTAGCTGACTGTGTGTAATGCTGATGAAACATACAGGGTAATTGATGCACTATGTGAAGGATGACAAATGCTAGCAGTCAGGCAGCTCATGTTTTGCACACTTACAGGTTGCTTGTTGCTGAATGTAATTTAGTGCCGCCTTTGTGTCAGACAAGCGAAACATTAATGAGGCAATCAGGACTCTACAGGTCACAATTGCCAGTGAAGTATGGATGTACTAACATCATACCTACATATGTTGACGCTATAGCTAGACTGACATTGGAAACCCTACATGATGCAGAAAATGAGTGCTGCCTTCACGTCAATTGATGATATCAATGTTGCCCAGACATATGTCTCATGTGTGTCTGGTGAGTGTGTAAGGAAAGTGTTCACAGTAGTGCTATGCCTGTTCGGGATTAATGTGCTCCTTCATATTTTATTGATACACGCCAGGTCTGAACATGAACCATATTTGGAAAGGAGTCAGGTGCCCTCAGCTAACATCTTAGACAGGTATTTTTTGTTTCTTGTGCCTAAATCCGATTAGGGATGGTAGTCCAAAGGTATGGACTAGGGTACAAACATCTATGTTTGTTGCCAATCACCATTGTTGGGACACATCAATTTATGAAACTTTTACAACATGAGGTATTGCCAAAGTGCCTGCCCCTCTGCACCATGTACCTATCTGTCACAAATGTGTCATGACCACATAGGCTGTTTGACAAGTCATGCATTTCTCAAGTAACCAGCCTTTGGATGTCTCTCTTGGATGCACATGATGAGACGAATACACACCAATATTGTTGCTGCTCACTAATGGAGGTGCATGTTTGCCACCACATGACAGTCAGGGCCACTGCATGTGTGTAGAAGTGTGTGTAACTGTAGCAGGAGACCCATCCTATGTAAATGTTGGCCATGAATTATTCCATGCAGTATGAGCATGTCTGAAAGTGTTTCATTACCCATGTCAGCTTACACATTGTACTTTTATTTGAAATTGTTTGTCACTGTACTGATTCTGAGCATATTCTTCCTTCCATGCTTTACAGGTGGACCTGCACCGTACACAGTGGGAGAGGTGGCTCGTTTTGAGGACCCCGACACCTACAGTGAGTGTTGACATGCATGTTATGTTTTGTGTTTGCTGGTGATGTGTGATGGACTCCTGTGTGTTTAACACATTGCAAGGTTTGATGCGCTGCCCAATCATTAGTCTTGTTCCATTAGTGGGATTTCAGTTATTTGAATATTTTGAGTTGACCAATGCTTATCCATTTGTCTGATCTTGGGTTTGTAGGCCATTCCTGTAGGGCCTGCTATGAGAACTGGGGTGAGTCATGTGGAATACACTAGTTACAATAAGAGTTGCACTGGGACTCGTCTCGGACTAAGTCTGCATGTCAGACTGACATTCTCCCAGATAGCTTCTGCAAATGGCTTTTCTGAAGACTGCTGCTTCCCTATTAACTGATGTACTGAGTACACTGTAGGTTGGACCTTCTGGGAGCATGTACTTCCACAAGTAGTACTACAAGTGTGTGGAAATAGAGTGCAAAGGCCTAGGTGTGCATGCTATTCATGATCATGGGTGTTCTTGCTCCTCTGGGTCTGTTGAAAATTATGCCTCACTGGAAGTATGTGATGTTGGCCTAGGTCAGTACATTCTGACATGTGTGGCCTTGGATAGGACAAGGTTTAGCTGACTCCAATTTGTTGATAGCCCTTACTGGTGGTGTGTGTGTAGAGCCAAAAACATGTTGAGCTTTCTATGCACTCCTGGGTGTGCATGTATTTTGGAATTGTTTGTTGTTCTTCCCCCCCCCCCCTCAAACACAGGCATGGATTTGTGAATAGGGTACCTAGGACTGAAGCAACCAGTATGTTACACATACTTGTGACTATTTGAAAAATTGTTTTGAACCTAGTGTACACACTCAGGTATGGCACATGAGTACTATACTAGCAAATCCGATTACAAATCGCAGACCTTGAAGTTTGTGATTATCATCACATACACTGACATATGTAGTCCAGGCAATAGGCGGAGGAGGTGCAGCATGATTGTTAGCTGCAACTGTCATTACTTTGATGACAAGTTATTGCCAGTTGTTACCCATCATGTAGATTTTGTATGTGCTATGTGTGAGATGACCTTTGTAGGCAGGCTTTTCATGTACTTCCTCTGAGACTTTCAATGATCTGTATGGTGATATGAGCTGTTACAAGTACAGTAGATGTATTGTCAGATTGACCACTTGTGCTATTCCACACAATGCAGTTCCTATGGTAAAAAGTTGCCCTTTGTCTTCACAGCTGCAAACATGACACCCGCCCAGAAGCATGAATTTGAGAAGCGGGCCATGAGGTACAGACACATCCTGCAGGTGCAGTCGGGAGCATGGTGGGCTTCACCACAGGGTGGCCCAAGGTTGCCCACTACAGCCACCACCACCACAACCACTGGTTCTCCCCAGGTGGCCCCAGCCACAGCGGGGACAGTTGTCCCTACATCTGCAGCACACCCAGGCCCCAGCAGTGTGACAGCTGCAGGACAGTCCAGTGGGCTAGGCTCCACACTGCCACAGAGCACCTCGGCCGGGACACAAACGGCACCAACACCAACAATCAACCCTGCGGCATTCCTGGCTTTGGAACGTAAGATGGATAGAGTTCTAAGGAAGGGGAACAATCTTAGCCAGGATGTCAGCTACATCAAGAAGCGGGTCAAATTGATCAGACGGACCCTCCGGAGTGCCAACCTCTAGGAATAACTTTTTTCTATTGACATAATTCCCTCCCCTCCCTCCTCTTTCCTTGTTATCATGATTAGTGGGCTTGGGGGATTAGTGTTAGGTTAGTATAGGTTGTTAGTTTAGTTAGTGTTAGGGAGGTGGGTGGGGGGGGTCCTGATTCTTTTTACTTTTCCTTATTAAGTGTGTGGGTGGGTAGGCGGGGGTCAATGTTGGGGTTCCTGTGTGTTTGAAAAAAAAAAAAATATATATATATATATATATATAAAATATTAAAAATATAAAATAAAAATATATGATTTTTTAGGATAGTATAGTATGTGTGTAGGTTCGTATGTGTTGTCCTCCATGTGTCCTGTCTCATAATGGTGGGTGGGGGGTTGATGTTTAGAACGATTTGTTATATGTGAAGAGTAAGTTTAGCTTAGGTTAGTTAGGGACAGTTGTGGGTAATGAGCAGTCAGGTTAGATTAGGGTAGGTATGACTTTTCCCTTAGTTGCCTCTGGTGTGATTAGTTTTGAATAAATATATAGATAACCCTTTACTTTATGTGTTAACTGCTACTTGATCATGGCCTTGGCATCAGTGTAGATGATTGTTGTTCTATGACATTTGTGTCCTATGCTACAAACAAATACAAACTGAAGTGTAGAATGGCAGCTACCCCAGTGCTACCTTGGTAAGAATCCACCATTTGTTAGAACCACCAATCGGAGTTGACATGGATCTCAAAGGATTTTTGTCGATGAGTATGTTTTCTACGTCACAAAGTGTGCTTCCAGACTTGGTATTGTGGGAACAGTTTTAGGTCGGACTGCAGTGTGATGTTCAGGGACACCTTCGAAGATGAGGTCTTGTTAACACTCTTGTCTTCTTGTATTCATAACTGACATGGATCATTTGTGTCAATATTCAGCATGATTACCTATTTGGATGTTAACTCAGAAAGATTGATTCATGCTGTGTTTTGTAGTGTTTGCTTAGATTAGACTGCACAGTTCAATGTGTTAATATTGCATGGTGACAACATTTATCAGCCACTATTAGTTGACTTTGATATCTCTTGAGGAAGCATTATTCTGTCCAACACAGCATGATGGTGTGTGGTTTCTCACTTCATCAGTTATTCTCCTCAGGATGGGCAGGCTATGATGCAATCCTGGCCACTGTGCAGATGGTTCTGACTACATGATGTCAGGACAGTTGTATTGACAAGCTACATGATTGTCACACAGGCACATTTGTGTTATCTACTGCACAGTTGATGTGTCAAATTACACAGAGACATATTTGTTGTGCAAGTGCTATTTATTGATAGGTGCTGTAGTGCAATATGTACATTGTCCATGTTTGCTGAGTCCGTTCTAGTGAAATCTTACATGGTGATCCTACAGAAGGGGTGTAGGTAATGCTACTGACATGCTGGGGTGATGTTACAGACAGTGCAGAGGGACAGGATTTGCCGATTAGTAGGAGAGAGACTTTAACTGGGCATGCTGACAAGTTATACAGTGGTTAGCAGAACAGTCATTGAGTATAGTTGTTGTAAGACTGGCATTTGACAAAATGTTGGACCTTGGTCAGAATAGGCCATGGTGCAGGAACTAGTGCTTCTGGGTACTCTTCCGTGTGAATGTGATCTGTTCCATGTCTTCTTCTTCTGATGTGTGTGTTGCCTGCTTCGTCCTTGTGGTTGTTGGTTGTGAAGGGGCAACACACACCTCAGTGTTAGAAGACGTGGAGTCAGACATCCCGGTCGCTGCTCCCTGTGAAGGTCTTAAGGGCAGTACTGCAGCAAGGAGGGTCTGCTGGTTTTTGAGAATAGCAGCCACATCACGATGGTAGGCAGCAAGGTCGGCCCTGAGGGAGTCATGATTGCATTCGTGAATGCAGTGGAATGTATGGGGTGCGAGGTGTTGTGGCAACTCCCTTACTGCAGTGGTGAATTCTTTGACAGTTTCTTGTAGTCCTTGCAGTATGGATGTTAGGGCTTGCATAGCTGCTGCCTGATCTGCAGATGGCATCATGCACGAACGCACCCCCTCAAGGCTGGCTGCCATAGTTTGCATCCCCACCCGCACCTCCTTGGCCAGCTCCCGCTGTATTCCAACTACAGTTCTCTCAAAGCTGGTGCCAGTGTTGTCTGAGTCCTCAGCTGTATTGGAGCCGGCAGGTCTTGCAATTGGGGTGGTGGGTGGATCCTCTGCAATGGCTGTTTGTTCTGTGCTCCTCCTTGTGACTGAAGGTGGGGACTGGAGGCTTTCAAGGACCTTTTGGATGGTCTCCTGGGGAATGTTTATGGGCTCGTCATCCATGTCATCAGGGAAATCTGGGACCGGCATATCGGCAGGAGATCCATCTTCCTCTGCAATGAAACAGGGTACAATTAGTGTGTCTGTGTTGTGACATTTTTGACGTGACATGCCTGCCTTTTGATGAATTCACTTTGTGATCTTGTTTTGTATTAATATCTGCAGTCCTTCAGATGGGCATTGTTTCAGGCCTATGGACCACCTGTGTGTCACATGTATGTTATTGAGTTATCCAACTTGTCAGCCTCATCGCCGCTAGGTGTTGATTTATGCCAAATAGAGAATTGCCAACTTCTTGTCCTACTCGACCCTCCGTGTATATCCATTCTCATGGTGAGACCTGAAGAACCGGGAAAGGCAGGCTCACCTCTCCCAGCGGTGGAGGGGACACCCTAGGCCTTCAGGGTCTCTTACCAGCAAAGAACACAACAGGCGGAGTCACGACTGATGAGGAAGAGAAAAGTTTTATTAGTAAAACAGATAATAGCTCGAGCTGAGCACAGTGTCCCAGGACAGTCTGAATGACTTTCCTACGGAGGCTGGCTGCTTCATTCTGCAGCGTACAATCTTATATAGTTAAGCTGCCCCCCTTCAGCCAGGAAGCCACCCCTCCATATCTGGGAACACAAAAGCTTCAAACAGTTCTCCTTTTAACCCGAGAGCATCCTGCTGACGTACATACATTTGATTAGTCTTTCCTGCTTGTACTCCCACTGTCTCGGGAGTATCCTGCAAATACACGGCAAAGTGACAGTTCATTTGTCAAATGTCAGTCTTATCACAGTTGGTTTGATAATTTACGAGGATATCCCTTGCAGGAGGCCCCTGGAATGCGGTGGGAAGAGGTACAGTTCTGTTCGTGCACAATGATAAGAAGGATACAGCTGTGGCTCGGTATCCTGAAAGTCAGCTTGGTTAGATAAGTGGAGAGGCCCAGAGAAGGAAATGGTTTTAGACAAAAACTGAGTTCACAGGGAAGTCAACTTACACAGTTTAAATGAAGAGTCAGCTTTGTCGAGCACATGGCAATATTAATGGAATACGCAGAAATAAAGTCTGAGGCAAATACATCTCGGATTATTATTTAACAGACCTTTCACTGGCTGCAGGTGTTCTGATGGCCCTGGCAGCACACTTAACTATCAGGACCTGCCCCAATCCCTGATCGTTCACATCGACTTAATTTTACTTGACATGTAGCATATCCTATGCATGGCAATGTTATGATGTGATATGGATGTTGACATTGTTAATGTGTCCTGCTGATGTTGGGTAATGTGTGTTACATTGGATTGCCCTGAGAGTCGTATCAGTGTCCTATTTCGTCCTCTGACTGTGCAGGTGTATTTCAGTGACCAGTTCCATGTGTCCCCTCCTCAATGCTGTTGTCTGAGCAGTATGACATTTGTGATGTTGCCTTGTTTGCCAGGCACGGGATGGACCCTGACATATGCAGCATGGGTGGGTCCTTAGTGCTGTGTCACTCCTATTGTTGTTTACATTGGCTGATGTTTGTGACACCTATGGGCATTGACATATGAGTGTACTGGGGCCTTTGTCTTGTTTCAGGAGATTGTTGCAGATGTCATCCTCACCCCCTAATTTAGGTATGTATGTTCCATGGGGAGGTTACTGCCATTGGCTACTTGAGCTGCACACAGATCAGAGGTAGTAGTGGCAACTGTTGTTGCAGTTACATTGCAGTTGTCGGTTTGGCTAGAGGATTGCTAATAGGGCCCTAGTTAATGTAGGAGATATGTTGACTGACAAGTGCCAGGATGTAAGTTTGACGTAGTGGCCTTCCCTCCTGTCGAGGCTTTCCCTTTGCTCCATCGTTGGCATGACAGCATGCCTCCATGGGACTGTTGTTGGTGTAGTGTAATGCTGTGCCCCAGCTTATGTTTGTGCAGGCCATGCCCCCCTGTGGTGCCCCTTTACCCATGACACTCCATGTATATGATGACTTACATGCAATGTGTAGTAGGTATTTCCCCCCCTGCTTACAGTCAACATTATTGCATTATAATTCCCCATGCGACTTACCCTGCATGTGCGTTGTCTCGTGGTAGTCTGCACTGTCCTGTCCTTGAATCCCTGTGACGATCTCCTCAGGGATGACGGCTGCGACCATCTCCTCCATGTGGTCCAGGGCCTCCTGGTGTGCTGGACTCCCCCCTCCAGTCTGCAGTGCTGCCTTCCTGTTCCTGGCCATCTTTTCCTTGGTCCTGCGTTTGCAGTCATGCCAGCGTTTCTTACACTCAGTGACTGTTCTGCGTACTTCAGCCACACTGTTAATCTTGTCAACAATTTGTTGCCATATGGTCTCTCTCCTACTGATTGGCAACTTTGAGGTGATAAACAGTTGGTGCTGGTGTTCCGTCACCTCTTTAACCAGGATTTCCTGCTTCTCTGCACTGAAGCAACACTTTCTTTTCTTTCTATAAGTGTCCTGGCTCTTGTATGGATCGTCCTGGCTGGTTCCTGGTCTGCTGTCATATTCCTGGGGTCTGTAGTGGCATCTGGGATCCATTTTGGCTCTCCTCTGGTGCAATTGCGGTGTTTACGGTTTTTTTTACGCTATTGCGTCAAAAACGGCGCTTATCCGGGTTGCGGTGTCGTAAATCGACCCACAGTCATTTCCGCCGCATTAACGTCGTTTTCCTTTACGACTTGACGCCGCGGTGTGCGTCAGAAATAATGACTCCCACCTGTTGATTGCGCCGCTGTGCGTCAAAGTATAAATATGACGCCCGCACGGCGCAACAAAATGGCGTTAGCCGGCGGTAAATTTTTTGACGCAAAACTGCGCCGGCGCACTTTCGCGTTAAAAAGTACAAATATGGGCCTATGTTTTCATTTTCAAACAGGAAGGGGTCCCATGGGAAACCCTTCCCTTTTGTAAATGGCTTACAGCCAACTTCGAGTTGGTTGTAAAATGCAAATTTTTGTTTTTGCATTTTGGTTGCAAAACATTTGTACATACCAGGGCGACTCTCAGTTTGGAAGGGGTGCCCCCAACACACTACTTCCAAACTGTGAGTCACAATGGCCAACCAAACCAAAACTGTGATTCGTAAAAATCACAGTTTTTGCTTGGTACATAAAAAAAGCATTTTTGAGTTTCACAAACAGCCTGATTTGGAGAATCAGGCCATTAGTGAACACAAAACAACTCTGTACATTTGGCCCTAACTTCTTTCCGTTATTTTTATAGAATTACTTTCTGAACATCCCTTGTTCTGATGATGACCATGTATTTTCTTCCTGGTCGAGCTGGCACTTAGGGCTATTAAAGTAGGAATTATTTTGTCTTTTTGCTGATTGGTACAGTTTTTTTTGCCTCATCACCTTTAATTTTTTTGCCTCAAATGTCCTATTGTATTTTCGGCATAGACACATCTATGTTTCCCTTTTGTCACCATGTGATAACAGGGGGGACCGAGCATTCCTAATGGCACAATGATATGTAAGTTAGGTTGTTTCAAATCAGAAAATGTCTACAATGAAACAGTCACTCCCTTCCCTAATAGTGCCCTATTGATGATGATGCCCTAGTTTGTTCCCATTTTGTCCACGGAAACCTACCCAACACAGGGGCATATTTAAGAATCCCTATGCCACCGGAGTGTTACTTTTCGTGCTCTCTGGTGACGCTATGCCCTGCGCCGTATTTACAAGGTGGAGTTACGCCACTTTTTGTGGCTTAACGCCACCTTGTAAAGAAGTCCCCGTAAAACACAGCACTTTGAATGGATGGGGCATACAATGGATGATACTGTAGGCGTGCCACAGCAACACTCGTTGCATTTTGACACTGCCTCAGATTTATGACTTTTCATAAACCTGAGGCAGCGCCAAAATCTAATGTTACCCTAGGGTGGTTTTAGAGTGGCACAATGAAGAGAAATTATTTCATTTCTCCTCGTTTTTTGCTCTTTCTAGGTGTGCTGCATTTTGCAGCACACCTAGAAAGAGCAAATTGCCATTTAAGATATTTTTTGTGCAGGAAGATGTTCCTTCCTGCACAAATACAATGTCCCCCTACATGCAGCCATCCTTTCACCACGGTGTAAGGGTGGCTGCATTGGCACACAGCAGCAAATTCAGCACCAGCACAGGGGGAAACACAGGGGTGCACCATATTCTAGTAAACACGCGCATCCCTGCGTTTTGAAAATGATGGTGCACGACGCTGCCAAATTTGGCGCAGCACCGCGCACCGTCATTTTTCATTAAATCTGGCCCATAGTGCCTATTGGGGAAATAGAGAGCACATACCCTGGATATCGTTGTCATCTCTTTTAACACCACTTTAAAGTAGTTTTGCATAAGGTCATTTAAATTCCCCAAAGGTATGCATTAGGGATACTGTATTACCATCACCCCTCCAGGACAAGTTAGATCTCTGTTGATAACATTTAAACACCATGAATTCAAGCGCCATCACAATATTATCTTGGATGCTGCCTTCAGTCCCCGGGCATTTATTACTCTCCACAATGATATTTAAAATAAATAGTATTTCATAATTCAAAATAATCTGCATTTTTTACTTCCATGAAATCGTCCAACAGACGTTATGCTGGTCCTATTGAAGAATGCTATTTTCTGGAATGAATGAAAACGGTTTTTGAAGTAATAACACAAAGAACCATTGTTTTCTGTAAAGTAAGGTGCACGGACCATGGTTAGCTTAGAGGGTAGCGCCTCTTCTTCGATCCCTTGCACCACACAGCTGAAACCAGTACACCAAGAACACCCAGTGAAACCAGAAAACTAAACAATACAGCACAATGTGCATAACCCAATGGGAATCGCACGTGGTGAATACTTGTTATCACAGAACACTGCATTCGCCGCCGTTTCTGGCACGTACTAAAAAGTGTACAATTCTGATAAAAACCAGGGCCGCTCACTGACATTCCTACACAGTAAACCCTCATGTATATGGTAATAACATTTTACGCGAAGCAATGGGAACACTGGATTGAAAGGCTATGAAACTGAGCTGATTGCCCGCACCAACAGAGCAACGTGCAATTTACTATTTAATGTAGCAAATTCATAAAACGACACAAGAGTATAATTGTATTAACAATTTAGTAGTATAATCAAAATTCCAAGAGTAAAACAAGTGCTGACACCACAAGGTCTTTCCAGAGGCAGGATGTCATGAAGTGATTCATTCCAGTGACATTTGTGCAAGTATGTAATTCACCATAAAGACCAAATGTTAAAAATTTGATTAAATCAATGCAGAGCCATATTGAACATGCTGCACAGGTAGATGTATTTACCGTAAGGGTAAGCCAGTGTGAAACTGAGTTAAGCCACTGACAGCCATGGGTTGGAATAAAGAGCTGGGTGTCAGCAAAATGCTGATAGACGACCCATCATATCTTCTGACGGACTCTTATGTTAGTCTTACGTTACGAACACCTTGAAGAATTAGGGAGAGAACACAAACAGACCCTAAAAAACACAATATTTGTAGGAGCTTGTATCAATGCTAGAATTCCACTTGTCACTTCTTTTGTCCTTCCTTTCACAAACATGTACAGTATTTGCCAGTTGCATTAGTTCCTATTGTCATTTTAAAGTCCAAAATAAATAGCACTTGCAAACAACTCCTGTTGAAAATAATCTGGAGAGTACTAGAGGCCCCTGAAAAAGATGGCACCTAGGATAGGCATAAAATAGGAGAAAGTAGTTGCCTCGAAGAAAAACTGCCAAGAACAACCCTGAGCAATAAGCTGTAGTGAAATACTGCTTACTAGAAATAGTCCTCATTTTAAGGATTCAGAATAGCGTCTAACCTCTAAGATCTTAAAATAAATAACATTCATTTACACTAGATCAAATCAAATATAATAGCCGCAAAGTCTTAAAATTCCTCTTGCATATTTTATTTTCCTTCTTGCCCTTTGTGGTTTACAATATATGCACACTTTGAAACAATGTTTTATTATGTCCATAAGGTTCTACTTTCTTTTGCCATATAATTATATTCTTGTAATCAGTGGATTTGCTTATCTCAATTCAATTGCTAACAACCAGCTTGCGGTGACCCACACTCTTAATTAATTTATGATGCAGTTTCTGCCAATGTTGTGAGTTGCTGTGTCTTTTCATTTGAACATTGCAAATCAGACAGAGACAATTAGAAATCCAGGCTCCTCTTACGTAAATTGCATTTGTGGCCTAAAATTGTCCACCATTGCTAGGCAATAGTACACTGGTGAAATTTGAATTTGCATCAAGATTAGTATTGACTGACAAGTAGGGAAACCTATTGTCCCCAAAGGAATGCCCAGTTCTACATATTAATTTGCAGAAAGCGCAAAATAAATAGACTTTACTCATGTACTCCTTTATGCGCTCTCAAACTCACTCCATCACACACTGGCTCTTTCAGTGCCTCATTCTTTCATATTTACGAGTAAATATATCTGCATCACTGTGCTTGTAAGCAATACCTCTGATCAGATTTTTAATAAAAGTAGTCAGACACCAGAAATAGCTCCATTTTAGAAGTTGCTTTATCATTTCATGAAGTCCCCCCATTAGAAGCCCGATCACAATTACAAGTCTAATTTCGTTTTTGGTTTAAACCTAGTTTTCATTATCAGATTTTTATCCAGAACATGCGAGAGAAAGAAGGGGGAATATAGAGAAAGATAGCGATGAAAAAACAGTGACAAAGCGAGTAAATAGAGTTAAAAAGAGCCAGCAAGAGAGAGAGAAGGTGGCTGGGAGTGTATGGTTGCGGGTGAAAGAGGTGTGCTGTGGGGTAAAGACATAAAATGTAAAATGTAAATTAGCACTTGTATAGTGCACTACTCACCCGTTAGGGTCTCAAGGTGCTGTACTCATACCGCTATGGAACCCCTCCTGGCTTTTCCCTGTGAGGCGCCCACTCCTGAGCACCCCCAGGGTGAAGCCAGGCATCCAAGTGCTGTTGTGGAGATCCCATGAATTAGATTAGGGACCGAGGCGAGAATTATCTGGTCAAGGGGAATGGAGCCCAAGACCTGCCGAAGTGGGACTTGAACCCTGGTCTTGAGCCAGATCTCTGCTTCAGGGTCTGCCGCTCTAACCATTGAGCCACACTTCTCCACCTATACATTGGTAGTTGGCGCCCCAGACATTATGTATCACCAGCAACCAGCTGCAGAGCAAAATTCTGGGTTCTGGTGCGTATTCTTTTACAAATAAACTACTTTCAACCAGACTGCAAGTTTGACAGCATTCACCCAGGCATTCAAATTGGGCAGTATTTGCCCTTGCGCAAGTCTTATGCCATCTCAAAAGTGGGGGTGCCTTGCACCAGGAGCCACTTCTGAATGTATTCACATTTTAAGAACCACAAGAGTTGTAGGACATTTCTACAACGGCAGCTAAAGGTGTCCTTGAACAGTATGATAAATATTACTGCAGTAAAAAAAACTCTTGCAGATGTACATTTGTATATATCATTCGAATTCATGTCTCATATAGCTTGATAAATGAGCTTTATGGCGTAAGGACACTGTGGTGGGCGCAGTTCCCGTTTTCTCTGCACTAACTGTATATGTATTCATATTGTATGTCCATGAGTTACTGGTATTATTTCTACAATAGCATTAAGACAGCACAGAAGATTTATTTGCCAAATTAGTCATCGGTCTGTGGAGGAAGAAGGTCAGGCACTTCATTAAAATAGATTAATGTAGAACAACTATTATCTAATAAGACTGGAAACCTCAAGGACCTTCAGCCTTATTACAAGGCCACCCCTTTAACAGGCATTATTTGTGGGAACAAGCAGAGCTGCTTCAGAAACACCACAGTTGCAGTCTGAAACATGACAGCAAATATATTCTATTTAGCAACTTCAGCCATTGATAAATTAGTTCTGGTTGGAAATTGGCATTCTGTCAGTAAATTGAAGGGAAGTACTGCAAGTGGTGCAATTAGTGTTCCCAGTGGAGCTGAGGCAGTGACAGTGTGCCTGCGAGGGGATCTACTGAGAATTCGCGGGTCGGTTCATTATACTGCCTTGAAGCTGGAAGCACAACACTTTGGGCTTCTCGGTGCCACTTTCTCAATACCTGGATCTTGAACATTTAACCTGTTTGTCTGTTCGGAAATGTATGTCTTTATGCGTGTAACCTAAACTTTCAATTTACATTTTGTTAAAGATTACACTTTATGAAGGAACAAAAGAATGCGCTGGCAGATCACAGTCTTTCGGTGGAAGATAGAGTGATGTTTGTCTCGTATAGACATACCACACAGAGTATGTGCTAACTAAGTGCCTAAGGTAAGTGCAGTCCTCTACAGACCGAGCGCCAAAAGCAGGATGAACTCTTTAGAATAGGTCTGAAACAAAAGCGGAGAAAAAAGTCCCAGGGAGAGATTTATTAACATTTTGTACATGTTGTGAGTCACAAAAGTGACACAAACTGGTAAAAAATGTTCATCTGAAATTTTCTTCCCAGCGCAAACACATGAAAAGTTTACAAAAAAGGAGAAATGAAAACATTTTTCTCCGTTACACCTGCTTTGGGGGGATGTAAGGTTATGACAACTATCCCCGTCTACAAATGCTACAAGACAGGGATTTACACCAAAACCTAAGGGTGGTTGCATGGGAATTCCCTGTACCACTCATGGAATGCCCCATTGACACAAATGTGCGCATAGTGCAACTTTGCATTACTTTGGGATACTTTCCAACAAAAGCCTTGGTTTGCATTAGATAGTTCCAGCTGTCCTATTTGAAGTCCTATCCATTCATTTCAAGCTTCTTATTAATGAGCGATAAAGTGCAGGAAAGAACAATGAAGGCCATTTAAAGTGATCAAGATGTTGGTTCTTTTTGGACCCACCTTCCTTTGCAATGTACCCATATGTGCGATGGAGCTGAAGCTGTAACTCTCCTGTAACATCAAAATCGGCCTCACTGTGTGGTCCTTCTGGCTCAGTAGAAGGGGGAGCTGACCCAGGGGTGTCTATCTTAGGTGGTGATTTAGAGTTGGACCTTGTTGAGACGGAGAATGAAATGCCTGATTTTTCCTCGACCAGTTATTCAGAATTTGTCCCCACAAACGGCTCACCCAAAATTCAGGAGTTGGGCTTAAGACGGGCCCAAGGTGATTCGTTGGACTGCCAGGGTGAACAAGATGCTTCCCCAGTTCCATCAAATTTCCCTGCCTGGGGAAATTCTGTCGATCCATGTGCAGAGGTACTTGTCGGGCGACCAATATGTTTGAGAACTATATTTTGCCTGATGTTTGTGCTGGTAATGATAAGAATAAGCAGAGGGTGGCACACTTGAAATTGTCTGCTGCCTCGAGGGAGTTTCAGGCCCTTCAGTGTTTACCCAGACACCCATCCCTGTCTGCATTGTAGTGTAGAACTCCGTCTTTAAAGTATTCTTCAGCCCTGTTGAACTCTATCAATTCAATATGTGATTCCATTGTGTCTTCAGGTGCACAAGAAATCGTGCAACCGACTAATATGGATTGGGGGGAAGGTTTCATCGGAAATAATGTTCTGTATTGAGAGAGTTGTTTTCTATTTTATCTTTGTTAGAAAGATTGGTTTCTAACTCAGATCATGTGGTCAAGCTTTGTCCTTTATCTTCCCAACATCCCATCACTTTGGGTTTGTGTCATTTGCAGGGCGAAAAGGTAAAAGAGTTGAAATCACAGGCTACCCAAATTAACAACGTGGTCAATGGGGGGGATGTATGACGAACAAAATTGGTACTCAGGTGGATAAGCCCAGTGGGGAAGGTTTTTTTTTCTCCTAAAACAGTTAGTGCAAAAACCTGTAAAAAATTCGAGGACGATAAGATGTATTCATCGAAATATATATGATGAGAAAGAACCATATGTTCAGCTGTTGGGGAAAACTTTACCTGTATTTCTGATTTTCACCAAAGCAGCTCTTTCTGATGGTGTTTATCCCCCTTTTGTTTGTTCTGGTGCTGTCTCTCCCTCAGCGCCTGTTAATGGGGCTCTTCGGAGGGTGGTGGCAGATCTTGAGGGTCCCATAGTAAATCTCTCAAAGAGACAAAGGAAAAAGAAACAGCATAGTACGAAATGTAAGGCTAGAAATTTAAGGATTGCAAGTATTCCTCCTGAGCCTGCTCGTTTGTATTTCCTTGTAAATTCTGAAAGGCTGAATGATGCCCCTCTCAAGTGGAGCTTTGTGCCTGCTAGTTCAGAAATCTCTGCTCCACCTGTACCTTCTAATGGGTTGGAAGAGTCAGGGTTAAATATTCCGTATCAGTTGCTGGGGTCCGCTCTTGCTAAGGGGATATCATCATCAAGATCCATAACGGTCCAAACAAAACACATGAAAATGGTGGTCATATGAGCGGGGTGGTTGGTGGACATGATGGTGTGAGGGCCATAGTAACCTGCAGGGGTTCTCAAGAGATGAGACACAATTCAGTTTGGCCCCTTTTGGTTTCTTCCCCAAGGCAGACACTGACCCGGCACAAATCAATGGCTTTTAGACCCTTTAAAGGGGAGGGGCAACTGTTTTTTCCCACACTAAGAAATACTCTTGCTAGGGCCTGAGATAATCTCTGGTAAATCTGCAAAGGGCATGAAAGGGTACGGTCCCATATCTAACATGCTGGACTTCATACCTCTGTTAGAAGGGGAATTTGTTCCTTTACATAGACAATTTATTGTGCGTTCGTTATGGGAAGTTGAAGCCTTGAGATTGGTCACAAGTAAAGACATTGATACTGTTTATATAAACTCATCTGCTGCTTTCCTGAGTTCAAGGATAACATTGTACTCTGAGACTGTGGTAACATTGATTTTAGAGAACACTGATTATTTCAGGAAGAGAAGGGTTGATGTCTTTTGTGTAGAAGCCTTTAATGTCTGAGAGTCAAAGTGTGACACCCAATGCTGAGCTCTCAGGGATTTATGCTGGACCTGTATTTGAGGGACCCCATTAAGTTGAAAGATATTACTGTCTCCCTAGGGAAAGATACAGAGATGAGTTTTAAGAACGATAAGAATCAGCAGAGGGTGTAATTGGAGGCTCATATGGATTGAGTCATCTAACTGGAATTTGCTAGCTGGCACACTGAATGGGGCTAGAAACAACCTAAAGCTCCCTGTGTTACAGAGGTAACCCTCGGGGTAAATGAATTTCCTGGAACATGTCTGGCTTAGGTCAACCCAATCTAAAGTTGAACTGTGTAGCACGCCGTATCCATCAATCATATGTTTGCAGAAAACATGGGACTGCACTGATTTTTCAGTTGAGAATTATTTTGTTTATTCCTCTGTGGTGAACCCTCCATAAAAGGTCATGCCAAGGTAGGCATTGCAATTTTGGAACTCAATTGTATTTGTTCATCCTTCTAATTCATACCTCTCCCTAAAGCTAGCAATGTTCAAACAGTGTGGAGGGCTGTCATCTTTTTTGCTTGTAAATTTATATACCCCCGAGTAAGACAAAGGATTCTTTAGTCAATTCCATGCACTCTTTCAATCGTAGGATTAGTGATTTGGAGGAATGTCCATTGATAACAAATGTAGGTGACTTTAATGCTAAGGTGTCTAATTCAGCTTGTATGAGTTTTTTGTAATTCTGAAATGGACGAGGCATGGTGTATTCCCAATGTAGTCTTACCAGAAAAAAATTAGAGTAGATAGGAAGTGTGTTTTTTTTAGAAAGTTTGAGATCAAATGAACTTCTGTTTTTGGATGGCAGATGTCCTTAGGATTCCTCCACCTCTTTTACATTTTATTCTCCTCGTGGACAGTATTAATTGATTTTACAATGGTGTCCTCCCAAATGTTTAATGCCTGTACAGATTTTGCAGACCGATGTAAGTGATCATAACATTCTTTCTGTGTCTGTCAACCTCAGAGATTATGGCCCTTGATGATTGGAATTCTGGCAAGTACACATTTGACTTGAATAGAACTAACAGGTGTACTTTTTGGTCTTGTGATAGAATGAGGTTTACAGGCCAGAATCAAAAAATTGCATATTGGGGATTCCCGATCTGTCTTTAAATAATCCGAACTCCTCGTTTGAAAAGCAGATGGCCTTTTTATGAACCTTGGGGAGTAAAGAACGTGGTTATCAATCTGAACCGGCTTTTAAAGTCTCTGGTTTTTAAGGTCACCCGGCCTTTGAAAATGGTAAATCTACAAATAAATAGCCTGGTCAGGGAACAAGTTAATTTTTTTATACCTTCTAGGCAGATGGAAATGAACTGCCTTAACCCAAAGAGAATAAGATTGAAGGCTGTGGAGTGTTGGAAGGAGGAGGATAATAAATAGGTTTCCTGAGGGGAGGGGCTACTTCCTACAACTCTTGTAAATGCTGGGCTTTAATAGCTAAATATTGTGACTCGAGAGTTACAGCCCAGGCAATTCCGATTTCGGATTACTCTTGGACGCAGCATATTTTCCATCTACATACTAGTAACTCAAGTAGCTGTGATCATTATGCTCATAGTTTTAAAGTAGATGTCATGGAGTAATTTGTTCCACCCTTTTGTAAGGAGACTGAAGAATTTGTTCAGTGTGTGAACGTCAGGTGCTATGGGCTCTGATGAACTTCTGGTTGCTCTTATGAAATGAGAGGTGTCTCTATGGGCTACTTTTAATGCCCCCTATTCCAGCACTGATATTTGCTCCTGGAAGGGTAGTATCATTGTACCCTTATAAAAAAAGGTCTTCAGGCCTCTCCTGTCAGTTACAGACAAATTGGCCTTTTATTGTCAAATTATTTGTCAGAAGTTCACTTGTTCATCTTCAAGACTGGGCATTTGGTAACAACCTTATACCAGCTGAACAGGGGAGATTTCATAAGAACTGTGGTACTCTTGATAAAAATATCCCAAAAGTAGGGGCATGCCTTTGTATTCTGCCTTTATTGATTTCTGCACAGCATTTAACGGGGTAGACCTGGGGAAGTGGAGAAAATTATCTGCTTATGGATTCCTGTGTACCTCTTGAGGATAATCATTGCTTTGCACTTCTCCACTTGGACTCAGGTTTTAATGGAGGAAATCTAGGTTTGTCTAGAAGAGTGGAAATGCAAAATGGTTTAAAGTAGGGGTATCTGCTTGCACCTTTCCTTTTTTTCTCTTTATACTCATGATTTGCCAAGTAGAGTTGGTTCGGTAAAAGGATCCTGTGAGGGTAGTTTTCCAGTTAAAAAGACTATGCTAGACATGAAGTAGACACATTTGCAATATGGTGAAAATATGTGTGTGTTGCTACGCAGCCTGGCATCAGGTACAGCTCCATATCTTTCTAGATACAATACTGTCATGCTCTCTCTCACACTGTGCAGCTCAGCATGTTTGGTTGCAGCACTGCTTTGCGTGACAACTTGCTAAATCCAGAACATAGGGTTCACAAATGCTTAAAGAACGTCTAACATAATCAAAGCATCGTGTGGTCTGCTTTACAAAAGAAGAATGCATGTATTTTTATTGCCGAATATCAGCAAATATCAGAAAATTAAGTTATTCATTGATTAGTACAAGTATGAATATTTTTTTCCCAAAATGTAATTGTATTGAGAGATATTAGCTTGTCACCAGAGGAGCCATTTTAGAGCACTGAAAAGTAATCAGTTAAGGGAACCATCTAGAAACCTTCAACTGGTCACATTGTAAAATTACAATTGTTGACCTTTGAAGAGAAATGTGTGTGGATTAAAGTGTGCTAGCTGCACTTGTTGTTTGAGCCTGCTTCCCACCTGAAGGGAGACAGGTCCGAGCCATGTCTTTCAGTGAGGTCGAGATCCTTTGAGGGCAGACTGGTCTTCTTTATTTCTGAATTGCAGATGTGTAAGGGCTACTAAATGAAAAGGAAAAAGCTGGTCCGTTTACCCAATCTTACACCATCAGTTACCAATGACAAGGGCTCTGGAATGTCTGTTTGTCTGCTTATGTCAGGTGGGGTTGTAAAAAGTACTGTGATATAATTCATGTGATGGCCTGTTGTTGCAATTGGATTCGACCCATTCAATACACCTGAATTTCATTGTTTTTGGGATCACCTGGTTTTGAACTTTTTACTGTGTGTGAGTCTCCCAATCGGTGTCTCATCCACTGTAATCACATGACAAGCAGACTGCATGTGTTTACCAGCAGTGTCCACCTTTTAAGATAAGGCAACTGTGATGCAGCAAGGGTAAGGGACACTTAGCTGGTTACACATGAACACGTGTGGACACGCATGTGCTCATGAGTGCGGGCTGCGTGTGGGAGACTACTGTCATACACAGCTCGATAATTGTGCACAGGTAGCCTGGTCCAACGGGGATTCGCAGGATTAGATAAGTCACCTGGGATAGGCCTTACAATGTTGGTGTACACTACTAGGGAAAGTCTGTGTGATTTACTGTTTTGTCTATAGTGACACTCTATTATACACTTATCGGGATGACTGCTGTAGAGTGCAGTTTCACTGCTCTTTGGCCGACAGAGACCATTCAAAAACACAAATGAGAGTACGGGGTTCTTGTACCGGGGGCAGGTCAGTAGTGTAACATTTGTAGCACTATGCCCCTCGTAAACCTCAACTGGAGGTGGGACAACAGTGGATTCTGGTGTGTGGGATGAAAAAAGGGGAATTTCCTTTACGGACTAGGTGGTCTCACACACTCAATGGTGTCATGCTTCATCATATGACCACCTAGCCCCACCCAGGTAGGGCAGTGCCACATGGGCGGACTCAACTTCCCTGTTAAAGGAACAGGAGGGAGTGCGTAAATCAATTCTGGTTCTGGAAAAGGGGATCCAGCTAGACTAGGAAATAAAAACACCTAAACAGACACCTGTGTGTGTATTTTAATAGAAGGTTCTGTCTGGTGTGATTAAAAAGAAGACTGGGACACCAAGTGAGAGCAATGACTCACTGGGTCTCCTATCTAAATGGAAAAAGCCGACATGTTTCTGCCCACAACGAGGAGGGCAGCACCAAGAGCTAACGCCATACAGAGGTGGCATTAACATGGGGGTACACGGAGAAATACTTTTATTTCTCCTAGTTTTTGCTTGTCCTATCTGTGCTGCATTCTGCCTTTGTTGGCACTAGGCAGCTAATATTAGCAATAGGGAAGCATAGGGGTGTGCCTTATTGTTTTAGATATGGCGCATCCCTCTGTTTCTGAAGTGACGTAGCACGGTGCTGCCAGGTTTGGCGCAGTGCGGTGCTGTACACTTGCCAAAGTGAGCAATTAAAAGTACCTCACCTAGCTCCTGAGGAGGAAAGGGATGGGGTGGAATGATCTGTACCAATCACTGAGCTGTTACACTGTACCAGGGTTGGCCTGCCCACACCTACTGAACAATGGAGAGTGTCCAGACAACTGGGGCCAACCCATGTGGGGGCTCACTTTGAACCTTTGATGTGTAAAGGCCTTGGAAGTGATGTTAGCGAGGGGCCAAGACGAGAGTCCTGTAGCATATAGTACCAGTGACTCTTGAATGATGCCATTTTGGACTGTCCCAGCATGCTGTGCAGGAGGGTTGGAACAGGGTGGAGAGGTGACATGGCACTCTAGAATTGGCCAGGGGTGCTTGAACCTTCCTCTCCCTTTTAAAAACTCTTGCACAAGGGTGCGACTCTCTTTCTTGCCTGTGGATTTTTCCTCACTCCACTGATGGATCCTTGGACCTTCATGGAGAACTGGAAGGAGCACCCTCCTTGAAGTAAATGACTTCATACAGTGAGAGAAATAATTTATTTTGACACAATGTATGTGATGATATAATCAATGTCTCCAGGCTCATCAGACAGGGCAATCTCACAGCATTCCAATTGAGCTTCATTGGAAGGTACCAACAGGGATGAAATGTAGGGGGAAAAGGGGGAGAAACCAATAGGTAATTCGTCAAACATCTCACTTTGCAATAAAATATATATTTTTTAAAGTAATGAACAGTATCATCAACATAAAGGAAAGATAACTGTAAAACCAAGAAAGAAAATCCCCCAATGTATAAGAATAATCCTGTGGATTAACTATAATCCTTCTACCATTTTGGAGTTTTCATAGTTCTGTTGCTTCTCGTGAGAATTGCCAATTTAGGATCACTAGAGTCTTGATTTTGTTGTGTAGTGTGTCCTTTATGAGGTAATTCAAGACACAGAGCTATTCTGTCCATGCCTCACAACAGTTCATTTTCTAATAGTACAGTGTAACCTTTGGTGTTACAAATGTTACATAGTTATGAGAATTTAGTGAATGAATTGTGACTTTTTCTCACCACAATCCAGTGATCCACTTTCCATTTTCTTTCTTTGGTTCCACATTTTTTGTCATACCATGATTTGTATCATTTTTGGTGGGCTTTAACATTCCCAGCCATATTTTCTCTGTCAACCCGTACTGGACACTCACCATTTAACCAATTAGGAGTGAGTTTGGATAATGGTTTCTTCATTTTAAGGCAGTGAAACAAGAAATTCCAGTCACAGAATTTGGGGAAATATGGTATGACCACAACATTCCTCTAAGGTTCTTATAGTTTGGCAGTTGTGTTAGCTAATTGAATACATTCTTTTATCATTTTATTTACTCTTTCAACTAAGCCATTCACCTTAAGACAGTGACAGGGGCTTTTTGTGTCTTTCCTTCCTATTTTTATGAACTCTTGCTGTTGGCTGTAGGACTCTGAGCACTTTATCACTGCTTATCAGTACTAAAGTGCAGGTGCTCACCCTTCTAAAGTTGGTATGATTGGCTTATACCTATTTAGCATATTTAATTTACCTGTAAGTCCCTTGACAGTGGTATCTCTATACCCAGGGCCTGTAAATTAAATGCTACTAGTGGGCCTGCAGCGCTGCTTGCACCACCCACTAAAGTAGCCTTTCAAACCTGTCTCAAGCATGCTAGCACAGGGCCTGTGTGCGCAACATTCTGCCATGGGGACCTGGCATCTAAATTTACTTGCCAGGCCCAGAACTCCCCTTTTACTACATGGAAGCCACCCCTGAGGTACGCCCTAGCTAGCCATATGGGCAGGGTGCTATGTATGTAGAAGGCAGGACATGTGCCAGGTAGTGTGACCTGTCCTGGTAGTGACAAACAGCCTATTTGGTTTCTCACTGCTGTGAGTCGTGCCTTCTCATACAATTGCATTGGAAATACGCTGCCTTATGTGTAGGGGGTATTGTCTGATTTATTAGGGGTAGCGTAGGCCTGTTTAGTATGGTTGTATTGGTGGTGAGAAATGCTTCTTACTGGTGTAAGTGGAATTTTTTTAAATTACTATTACAAAAATGCCACTTCTAGAAAGTGAACATTTCTCTGTGCTTCTGACTCTGGTGTTTTGCAGCTTGACTTCAATCCACGTCTGGGCAGAGCGACAGTTGAGCTTCTACTTTTCAGACAGCCTGTACACAGGGAGAGTGGAGGTGTCACAGAGGTGCATCTGCATACTGAATAGTCTTCCTGGGCTGAGAGAAGGGAGAGCCGGGGCACACCTGCATTTGTAAAGGCTGTGCCCTAGCCTCACACAATAGGGTTGTTTACCCACAACTGATGTTTGGAGCCTGTGCTGGAAGAGAGAGAGGGCACTCCCAGAACCAGTTGTAACTGGTTTGCACCTCCTCTCCCATTTCTATGTAAACACACTGTAAAACTGAGTATACGTACAGGGGAGTTTCCCCCACAATTTGGTGACACTTGGAATTTACTTGGAACTGGACAAATAATGCTGGAGGGGCTCACCAGGAACCGCCATGGACTGCTGTGCTGACCTGTGACCTGCTGGTTCACTAGGAGCGACTGCCATCTGCCTCCATCCCCCTTGCACTGGCCTGCTGCTGGGCCCTGCCACCTGTGCTCATTTGTCTCAGACTGTTGTCCCCCAGGGGAGGGTGCCGTGGCCCCTGACCCCTGCAACTCCACATGAAGCGCATGAGGAGCGTTTGTCCTTTTCTCATGTAGAGCCTTGAGAGCACTTTTTAATTGTGCCTTGTAGCGCCTGCTGAGTGCCCCATTTGATTATGGAAAGCGCTTTGGTAGTGCTGTGTTTTCCCCCCAGATTCCGTGCTGGGAAGTGATCTGCCACTCAAAGAATCACCGCCACCACCCGGGCATTGTAAAGTCCAAGCGCATGTGATGTGCTGCTCCTAGGACCCCGGGGCACCTCTGCAATCAACAAAGGAGCTAGCGCACTCCTCTGTGCCCCCGTGGCGAAGCGTGCTCAGAGGAGTGCACCCGGTGCACACGCAGGCCTTTGGTGCCTGCACACCACTGTGGCCCGGGCAGGCCTGTTCGAAGCAGAGGACGTCGGGTGTGGAAGGGAGCCTCATCAGAGGCTCCCTGTCCCACCGGAGCCCCTGTTGTCTTGAGGCTCCCCCTGCCCCAATGAAGCTCCAAATTGCCCTTTATAGAACGCAGGCGGGGTGGAAGCCTCACTGGAGGCTCCCCTGCAAGGTCCTGCTTTGGCTGTTTGCCCCCCCCCTGCAAGAGACCGGTGGGGCCTCTACTGTTTGGCCTTTGCTGTTTTGGGTGTGCTTCGCCCCCCCCTCAGAGACCGTTATAAAAACCTCCCCCCAAATCATTGCGAGGCCCCCCTTTTCGCGCAGTGGAGCTCCGGGCGCACCCTTTGTTCTCTTCTTGGCACTGGAAGTGCCTCTCATCATAAACACAGGTACTCTTTAAAAGGAGATAGCATATTCAAATGTTCCTAGTATGGACATGACTGATTTATATGGTAACCTGACTAGTTTTATGATGTGTTACATGTAGGTGCTGATGTTCCTTTTATGGGCATAACATGCTAATATGTTTTCCTGACATGCCATATGTTTTATAATGTTGCTGATATGGGCATTTATGATATTTCAATGACAAGTGCATTTGTGTAGTAATGTGATTCCTGACTACTGCTTATGTTGCAGAAAAATCTGTAACCTGTGTGTTATATGTGGGTACTGCTGGTTCTGCAGAGTAACTAATGTGTAACTGTTGGACCTGGCTTTTTGACAGGGACATCCCCAAACTTTTTGCCTCCTTCCTCCTATTTTTTCTGACCTGTTGTTGTTGGCTTTTGACCTCTGAGCACTTTACCACTGCTAACCAGTGCTAAAGTGCATATGCTCTCTGTGTAAATTGTACTATTGATTGGTTTATCCATGATTGACTATTTAATTTACCTGTAAGTCCCTAGTAGAGTGCACTACATGTGCCTAGGGCATGTAGATTAAATGCTACTAGTGGGCCTGCAGCACTGGTTGTGCCACCCACCTCAGTAGCCCCCTAACCTTGTCTCAGGCCTGCCATTGCAAGGCCTGTGTGTGCAGTTTCACTGCCACTTCGACTTGGCATTTAAAAGTACTTGCCAAGCCTAGAACTCCCCTTTTTCTACATATAAGTCATCCCTAATGTGTGCCCTAGGTAACCCCTAGAGCAGGGTGCTGTGTAGGTAAAAGGCAGGACATGTACCTGTGTAGTTATATGTCCTGGTAGTGTAAAACTCCTAAATTCGTTTTTACATTACTGTGAGGCCTGCTCCCTTCATAGGCTAACATTGGGGCTGCCCTCATACACTGTTGAAGTGGCAGCTGCTGATCTGAAAGGAGCAGGAAGGTCATATTTAGTATGGCCAGAATGGTAATACAAAATCCTGCTGACTGGTGAAGTCAGATTTAATATTACTATTCTAGAAATGCCACTTTTAGAAAGTGAGCATTTCTTTGCACTAAAATCTTGTTGTGCCCTTCAATCCACGTCTGGCTAGGTTTAGTTGACAGCTCCTTGTGCATTCACTCAGACACACCCCAAACACAGGGTACTCAGCCTCACTTGCATACATCTGCATTTTGAATGTTGTCTTCCTGGGCTGGGAGGGTGGAGGGCCTGCCCTCACACAAAGGATTGCCACACCCCCTACTGGGACTCTGGCAGACAGGATTGAGCTGAAAGGGAACTTGGTGCATTTCTTAGAGACTCTTTGAAATCACCCCCACTTCAAAGGCACAACTTAGTATAAAACAGGGCCTCTGCCCTACCTCATCAGACACTTGCTGGAGAAGAAACCGGAACCAGAAACTACATCCTGCCAAGAAGAACTGCCTGGCTGCTCAAAGGACTCACCTGTCTGCTTTCTCCAAAGGACTGCTGTCTTGCTGTTGCCCTGCTGCCTTGCTGAACTCTTGTCTGGCTGTGAAAGTGCTCTCCAAGGGCTTGGATAGAGCTTGCCTCCTGTTCCTTGAAGTCTCAGGACCAAAAAGACTTCTGCCTTTCACGTGGACGCTCCGTGCGCCGAAAATTTCGACGCACAGCTTGTTTCGCGGCGAGAAAAACGCCGCACACCGACGCTGATCAACGCGACGCCCTCGGGACGATCGAGACTTCGACGCACAACCTCGCAAGGACAAAGCCGCCCGACTTCCAAGGAGAAATCGACGCAACGCCTACCGTGAGTGCGAAACTTTGACGCACGGCCTCGCAAGGACAACGCCGCCCGACTTCCAAGGAGAAATCGACGCGACGCCTGCCGTGAGACCAAAATTTCGACGCACGGCCTCGCAAGGACAACGCCGCCCGACTTCCAAGGAGAAATCGACGCAACGCCTACCGTGAGATCGAAACTTCGACGCGCAGCCCCGCAGAATGACGCGCAGCCGGAAAATAGGCAGGAGAATCCACGCACAGACCCGGGACATCTGGTAATCCCCGCGATCCACAAAAAGAGACTGTCTGCGCGCCGGAAAACGACGCCCGACTTCCCCGCGTGGAAAAGAACGACGCAAGTCTGTGTGTGCTGAGGAGAAATCGACGCACACCCCTTTTTCCACGCATCTCTTCTCCTGTGGCCCTCTGAGGAGATTTCCCACCAGAAACCAGGTACTCTGTGCTTGAAAGACACTTTATTGCTTCTTAAAGACTTAAAGACACTTAGAGGGTCATTCTGACCCTGGCGGCCGGTGGCCGCCAGGGCCACCGACCACGGGAGCACCGCCGACAGGCTGGCGGTGCTCCAATGAGCATTCTGACCGCGGCGGTTCAGCCGCGGTCAGAAGCAGAAAGTCAGCGGTCTCCCGCTGACTTTCCGCTGCTCATTGGAATCCTCCATGGCTGCGGAGCGCGCTCCGCAGCCATGAGGATTCTGACCCCCCCTACCGCCATCCAGTTCATGGCGGGAAAGCCGCCATGAACAGGATGGCGGTAGGGGGGGTCGCGGGGCCCCTGGGGGCCCCTGCCGTGCCCATGCCAATGGCATGGGCACGGCAGGGGCCCCCGTAAGAGGGCCCCAAAATGTATTTCACTGTCTGCCTTGCAGACAGTGAAATACGCGACGGGTGCAGTAGCACCCGTCGCACCTTCCCACTCCGCCGGCTCGATTACGAGCCGGCATCCTCGTGGGAAGGTCGTTTTCCCCTGGGCTGGCGGGCGGTTTAACTGGAACCGCCCGCCAGCCCAGGGGAAAACTCGTAATACCCGCCGCGGTCTTTTGACCGCGGCGCGGTAATTTGGAGGGCGGGATCCTGGCGGGCGGCCTCCGCCGCCCGCCAGGGTCATAATGAGGCCCTTAATATCACTTTTCAGTGATATCTTTACAAATTCGTATTGCAACTTTGATCGTTTTGACCTACAATTACCCCAATAAATATTCTATATTTTTCTAAACACTGTGTGGTGTATTTTTGGTGGTGTTATACTATGGTGTTGTATGATTTATTGCACAAATGCTTTACACATTGCCTTCTAAGTTAAGCCTGACTGCTCGTGCCAAGCTACCGGAGGGTGAGCACAGGCTGATTTTGGATTGTGTGTGACTTACCCTGACTAGAGTGAGGGTTCTTGCTTGGACAGAGGGCAACCTAACTGCCAACCAAAAACCCCATTTCTAACATTGGTGATCAGCGGTGAGGATAGGACTTGTGGTTGTGCAGTGACATACAGTAGCTAAGTATTTCACTACCTACCCACAGTTGAAGGTCAACTTGATTTTTCATCTTTTTTTTGGCTGTTGGTTCTCTGATGTCCTCCTGGATATACTATTGATATTTTGGACTTTGGATTTTGGTTTTTGCTGGTAAGATCCTATCAGAATGGGATCGCTTACCTACTTATTCTTTTTGCCTACTGACCACCTCACTAAGGCTGACCTAAGGAAGCTTTGCAGAGAATGTGGCCTTCCTGTAGCAAAGAGATCTACTAAAGCAGAGATGCTACATGCCTACATAGTCTGGGAGGAAGACAGATGGGCAGAGAGAGAGGCAGCAAGAAACCAAATGACTAAGTACCCCTCAGAGGAGGAGGAGGACTACTCACATGAGGAGGAAGAAGACTCAGATGAGGAAAGAGACCCAGTGAAAAAAGAATGGCTCATGGCTCAAGCACGGTGGATGGAAGAGCTAGATGAGTTTATTGAAAGGGCTGAGGCAGCAAGTCTCTTAGCCCTGGAAGAAGAAAAGATTGCAGCTCAAGAGCTGAGCTGTAAAGAGCTGAAACTGGAGGCCGGAAGGGCTGAGTCCAGTTCAGATGGTGGCAGCAAAAATCTTGCATCTAGTACTGCTGAAGAAGGGCACAAGCCCAGAGATGTGGTACCCAACTTGAAGAAGGGAGTTGACACACCCCAGGCGGTTCAAGGGTATGAGGTAGTTCCCGTTATGCACAGGGTCCCTGAGAAGGATTGGGGAACTGGCACAGGGAGTCATATTCCTACTGGAGGGTTGACACTTTACTGACTCTAGCAGAGAGTGACAGAGAAAAGGGTTCCCCCCTGGTGGACGTCCTGGATATCGAGTGTAGAGACATCCCAGAAGAGTTTGGGTTGAGTGTCAGGGACAGACAGATACTGTCTCACCAGTCTCAAGAGGGTGATGTAGAGTGCTTTTCCAAGGCTGAGTTACTAGGTGGTTGGGTGAAGGGTACTGTGGTTAATACATGTGAGGGGCAGAGTGATGTAATTGCTGGAGAGCATATGTCTGGTCCTTATTTTCCAGAGCTACGCCAACACCAGGTGGAGTGTGAGTTCTCTGACCCCAGGGAACTTACAATGGAGGCAGACTTCTGGGTGAGTACCAGAGAGTCTGAAGAGGCATTTGGGGGTGCTCCTGAAGGGAGTGGTCTAGGTGGTTCCCAACCGAGTAAGGTGGGAAAGGATTGTAGTGTCCCAGGTAGGTCCCAGGTCCTGGAGGGTTCCATGAGGGAACACCAGGAAGGAAGCCTAGTCTGTACCGTAGGGCCACCTTTTGAGGGAAGTCCCGCAGTGTCAGAAGAACTTGGGGGGGTGACTGTAACCAGCATCCCCACAGTTCTGGTGTCTGGCAGTACCACTCCTAGTGAGGGGGTGCAGAAGTCCAGACATAGGGTTGAGAGGGGGTGGCCGACCCCAGTGGAGGATCTTGAAAGTCAGGGGTCAGCTCTGAGAGCAGAGCCCCCCAGGAATGACCCAGGTGAAACCGTTTCTGGTTTGGGGGAAACCCAGACTCTGCCGGATGGGCAGAGGTCGGGAGACCTGCGCCAACCAGACTCTTGTGTGGCCCTTGGGGACGGCGTGTCCCTTGTGGGAGGTGAGAGTGCCCCCCAGGAAGTCCTGGCATGCCAGGCAAAGATTCAACCTCAGGGTGGTGACTCTGGGTTGGATAACCGGGTTCAGAGGTTAAACTTTGACCTGGTGGGGGGTAGATGTGCCCCCCAGAAAGTCCTGGAATGCCAGGCAATGGTTCAACCTCAGGGTGGTGACTCTGGGTTGGCTTACCAGGTGAAGAGGTCAAACTCTGACCGGGTGGGAGGTAGGTGTGCCTCCCAAGAAGTCCTGCTGTGCCAGGCAATTGTCCAACCTCAGGATGGTGACCCTAGGTTGGAGAACCAGGTTCAGAGGTTAAACTCTGACCTGGTGGAGGGTCAGTGTGCCCTCCAGGAAGTCCTGGCGTGCCAGGCGATTGTTCAACTTCAGGGTGGTAACTCTGAGTTGAATGGGCCAGTTCAGAGGTTAAACTCTGACCTGGTGGAGGGTCAGTGTGCCCTCCAGAAAGTCCTGGCGTGCCAGGCAATTGTTCAACCTCAGAGTGCTGACTCTGGGTTGGATAACCGGGTTCAGAGGTTAAACTCTGACCTGGTGGGGGGTAGGTGTGCCCCCCAGAAAGTCCTGGCGTGCCAGGCAATTGTCCAACCTCAGGGTGTTGATTCTGGGTTGGATGACCAGGTTCAGAGGTTAAACTCTGACCTGGTGGGGGGTAGGTGTGCCCCCCAGAAAGTCCTGGCGTGCCAGGCAATTGCCCAACCTCAGGGTGGTGACCCTGGGTTGGGGAACCAGGCTCAGAGGTTAAACTCTGACCTGGTGGGAGGTAGGTGTGCCTCCCAGAAAGTCCTGGTGCGCCAGGCAATTGTTCAACTTCAGGGTGGTGACTCTGAGTTGAGTGGTCAGGTGCAGAGGTTAAACTCTGACCTGGTGGAGGGTCAGTGTGCCCTCCAGGAAGTCCTGGCGTGCCAGGCCATTGTTCAACTTCAGGGTGGTGACTCTGAGTTGAATGGGCAGGTGCAGAGGTTAAACTCTGACCTGGTGGGGGGTAGGTGTGCCTCCCAGGAAGTCCTGGTTTGCCAGGCAGTGATCCAGTCTGAGGGTACAGACCCTGGGCTGGAAGACCAGGTTCAGGGTGTCCCCCCGGACCTGGAGGGAGGGGCTACTGATAACAGTGCCCCTACCATGTTGTCTTCTGAGGAGGCCACCCCTAGTTGGAGGGTGCTGGACCCCAGAAGGGAGGGCAGGGGGAGGGAAGCCTCACCCCGGGCCCTAGTCCAACCTGAAGGTACAGGCCCCAGGTTGGAGGGCCAGTGGCAGGTTAACAGCCCTGCACTGGTGGAGGAATGGTACAGGGTGACTTCTGTAAGCACCCTGACCATGTTGGACTCTGGGGGTACCGCTCCAGGAGGGAGGGTACAAAGCCCCAGAGGGGAGGACCAGGTTCAGGCTGTCATCCCTGACCTGGTGGAAGGGAGAGTGGTTAAAGGGTGCCCAGCACCTGGGGCTACCGCCCCCCACTCTCCACAGCCACAGTGGTTGGAGAGCTTTGAGAGGCCTGGGGCCTGGCTCTCATCCCTGGCAGCTGTCAGTAATCACTGTGGCTTGCTGTCCGGGTGGACAGAGTTATCCCTGGGGAGGGGACAAGTGTCACACCCCAGGGGTAGAGTGGGCAACACCACTATGTTGGTCATGGTGGTACTATCCTGCTCCTGGGATACATCTGTGAGCAAAGTAAGGTTAGGTGCTGCACAGATGGGATCCGCAGGAAAGGAGAAAGGTTCCCCATGGATGGGCTTAGTGGGCCCTGAGAGTATGGACAGAGGGATCCAATGGGAGTCAGGAAGGCGAAGAACTGGAGCATGCCCCTGCTGTTGTGGGCCTGGGTCCTTGTTCTGTCGCCTCAAACAGGGAAGTACATCAGGATAGTGATTGTTCTCCCCTGGCTTTAGGCTGGTGGGGGGTCATGTTGGACCTGGCTTTTTGACAGGGACATCCCCAAACTTTTTGCCTCCTTCCTCCTATTTTTTCTGACCTGTTGTTGTTGGCTTTTGACCTCTGAGCACTTTACCACTGCTAACCAGTGCTAAAGTGCATATGCTCTCTGTGTAAATTGTACTATTGATTGGTTTATCCATGATTGACTATTTAATTTACCTGTAAGTCCCTAGTAGAGTGCACTACATGTGCCTAGGGCATGTAGATTAAATGCTACTAGTGGGCCTGCAGCACTGGTTGTGCCACCCACCTCAGTAGCCCCCTAACCTTGTCTCAGGCCTGCCATTGCAAGGCCTGTGTGTGCAGTTTCACTGCCACTTCAACTTGGCATTTAAAAGTACTTGCCAAGCCTAGAACTCCCCTTTTTCTACATATAAGTCATCCCTAATGTGTGCCCTAGGTAACCCCTACAGCAGGGTGCTGTGTAGGTAAAAGGCAGGACATGTACCTGTGTAGTTATATGTCCTGGTAGTGTAAAACTCCTAAATTCGTTTTTACATTACTGTGAGGCCTGCTCCCTTCATAGGCTAACATTGGGGCTGCCCTCATACACTGTTGAAGTGGCAGCTGCTGATCTGAAAGGAGCAGGAAGGTCATATTTAGTATGGCCAGAATGGTAATACAAAATCCTGCTGACTGGTGAAGTCGGATTTAATATTACTATTCTAGAAATGCCACTTTTAGAAAGTGAGCATTTCTTTGCACTAAAATCTTGTTGTGCCCTTCAATCCACGTCTGGCTAGGTTTAGTTGACAGCTCCTTGTGCATTCACTCAGACACACCCCAAACACAGGGTACTCAGCCTCACTTGCATACATCTGCATTTTGAATGGGTCTTCCTGGGCTGGGAGGGTGGAGGGCCTGCCCTCACACAAAGGACTGCCACACCCCCTACTGGGACTCTGGCAGACAGGATTGAGCTGAAAGGGAACTTGGTGCATTTCTTAGAGACTCTTTGAAATCACCCCCACTTCAAAGGCACAACTTAGTATAAAACAGGGCCTCTGCCCTACCTCATCAGACACTTGCTGGAGAAGAAACCGGAACCAGAAACTACATCCTGCCAAGAAGAACTGCCTGGCTGCTCAAAGGACTCACCTGTCTGCTTTCTCCAAAGGACTGCTGTCTTGCTGTTGCCCTGCTGCCTTGCTGAACTCTTGTCTGGCTGTGAAAGTGCTCTCCAAGGGCTTGGATAGAGCTTGCCTCCTGTTCCTTGAAGTCTCAGGACCAAAAAGACTTCTGCCTTTCACGTGGACGCTCCGTGCGCCGAAAATTTCGACGCACAGCTTGTTTCGCGGCGAGAAAAACGCCGCACACCGACGCTGATCAACGCGACGCCCTCGGGACGATCGAGACTTCGACGCACAACCTCGCAAGGACAAAGCCGCCCGACTTCCAAGGAGAAATCGACGCGACGCCTACCGTGAGTGCGAAACTTTGACGCACGGCCTCGCAAGGACAACGCCGCCCGACTTCCAAGGAGAAATCGACGCGACGCCTGCCGTGAGACCAAAATTTCGACGCACGGCCTCGCAAGGACAACGCCGCCCGACTTCCAAGGAGAAATCGACGCGACGCCTACCGTGAGATCGAAACTTCGACGCGCAGCCCCGCAGAACGACGCGCAGCCGGAAAATAGGCAGGAGAATCCACGCACAGACCCGGGACATCTGGTAATCCCCGCGATCCACAAAAAGAGACTGTCTGCGCGCCGGAAAACGACGCCCGACTTCCCCGCGTGGAAAAGAACGACGCAAGTCTGTGTGTGCTGAGGAGAAATCGACGCACACACCCCTTTTTCCACGCATCTCTTCTCCTGTGGCCCTCTGAGGAGATTTCCCACCAGAAACCAGGTACTCTGTGCTTGAAAGACACTTTATTGCTTCTTAAAGACTTAAAGACACTTAATATCACTTTTCAGTGATATCTTTACAAATTCGTATTGCAACTTTGATCGTTTTGACCTACAATTACCCCGATAAATATTCTATATTTTTCTAAACACTGTGTGGTGTATTTTTGGTGGTGTTATACTATGGTGTTGTATGATTTATTGCACAAATGCTTTACACATTGCCTTCTAAGTTAAGCCTGACTGCTCGTGCCAAGCTACCGGAGGGTGAGCACAGGCTGATTTTGGATTGTGTGTGACTTACCCTGACTAGAGTGAGGGTTCTTGCTTGGACAGAGGGCAACCTAACTGCCAACCAAAAACCCCATTTCTAACAGTAACGTTCTGACAACTGCTTGGGTAGCAGGATATTACTGACATGCTGTGTTTGGTCTCATAATTGTCTTGTGTACAATACAGTATATTTTCTTATAACTTGGTGTTGTGTTTCCTTTGTTGTGGGGATAATGCGTCACCTTGTTGCATAGGCTGTCATTATTCTAATGAGACTACTGTATTTTGAGCGGCAGAATCGTCCCGCGGTTTGGGGAAACTGAGTCTGACCCACTGCAGGTGACACCTGTCGCTCCAATCTGGATTTTGCTCCGGCCAACTAGCAGTGTGATGCCCTGAGGGCAGGGATGACTAGGCAGCCGAGCGCATGACATAATTGGTTTCTCAGGGAAGCCGTGTTCTCTCTGGTCTCATCCGTTTCTCTCAGTTACATTAGTCTCATATATATGACAAGCAGAGGCAGTATATGTTTCAATAATGTTTTTAATGCAGCAACTGCATCTTAGATAGCAAAGCGTGAGCTGCAATAACCAGGACGACACAGCATGACAATATTATAATTGTGACAAGGAGAGTGAAGCATAAGAATAACGCTACCATATTGTCACTACAGTCCGTATACTAACTCCTACCTAGGCTATAATAGAGCACATCATGTTGAGCTTTAATTCTGCCCTTCAGGTTCCCCGGGGAAGACATCATCCCCCATACCTGAGCAAAGGCCTGCAGTCTGCAAAACAGCTGCAGCAAAGCATTCGGCAATCAGCATACAGACGTGGTTCTCTGGCTGTAATCTCCCTCTAACGTGTAAGAGACAGGAAATAATTTTTTATAATAACACAGCTGATGTTCTGAGAAAATGTCCCTACTTAAGGATGTGTGTTTTCTACGAATGTCTGTAACTAAACTTATACCACGTTCACTGACAATGTATCTTGCTGTAGCCTTGGAAGAAGCACAGAGTCAGCAAGAATGTCTTGTTTGAGAACAGAGTGGTGGCCTGGGCAAAACAGTTAGATAAACAGAAAATAAAACAAGACTGTAAAATTGTCTATTGTAACAATAATAAAATAAAGCCAAATAAAATATATCTAGGTTAGAGTGCACAGCGGCTTGGCCTAGTGTGTTAAAATAACGTGCATGGAGCTATAGCTAAAATGGCTACACAACAGCATGTGTTGTGTGTGTTGTGCAAACGCTTTACAGGTTGTCTCTGGGATAGGCCTGACTGCTTGTGCCAAGCTACCAAGGGGGTGAGCAGGGGTTATCTTGGGCGTGTAACTCCCTTGCCCTGACTAGAGTGGGTGGGTTCTGCCGAGCTTAGGTGCATACCCTAGCCAACCAGAAACCCCATTTCTAACAGTTTCAGCCACAAATTGTACCCCATTATCAGTCACTATAATGTGTTGGGAATACCTTCTTGTCCGAATGAGCCTGTTAAAGATTTTCAGTGTTGATATTATTGGTAAACTTGGTAGTAACTCCATGTGAATTGTAGTCAAGTAACACAAATATACATTTGTGAGCAATAAATTAAAGATTCATCAGACCTATGGTGTCAAGCTTTAATTCATCTCATGTTTGGAAAGGGAATCTTTCGTGTTATTTTAGTTTTGTCACTTTTGCTGCATTCATAGCAGTCTTTCACTTTGTTTTCAACCATTATGTTCTGTTAAGGAAATCAGTATTCTATTCTTATTTAGTTTTTAGTTAGATTTCATCCAATGGGCTAACTCCATAATGTGTCCTCTGATGTTCTTTGGGGGTAATAGTCTCCCTGAATGGATAATTAATTTCTTACATTCCAGTAAATGTTTCAGTCCATCCATTAATGATGTTATTCATTACAGTCAATAGTGTGTTGTCTTTTTTGTGTGATCTATCCCAGTCCTCTTTTAAAATTGCAGATACTGTAAAGGATAGTACAACATCATCAAGGTTCACAGGACAAGGTATGTATTATAGGTAGTCTTTACAAGCAGTCTGCTATACACATTTTCTCTGAAATTGATATGTTGTAGTCCCAGAATCCATTTGGAGATACTGAGAGTGGTGTTTTCTGTACCTTAGGTTAACAATACTGAGATCAATGGTTTCTGATCTGTTCTTAGTAAAAATGCTATTCCCCATAAATAAATCTTAAAATGCATTATTTCCCAGAAGCATGCTAGTGCCTCTTTTTCTACTGCTGTTGTTTGAGTTCAGATCACTTTAGGTGTCTGGAAGTGAATGTAATTATATTTTCTGAACCATTATTAACTTGGAATAATGTGGTTCCCAAACCTATGCTGCTGGCATCAGTGGTCAGAATAGTTTTACAATTAACATTGAATTTGACTGTATTGGCTACCTTCATAATAGCTTCTTTTACCTTCTTAAAAGCTTCAGAGTGTGTATGATTCCACTCAAACACAGTTCCTTTCTTTAAGAAAAAGCTCAAAGGCTATGCAGTGTCTGAAAACGTTTTGATAAATGTAGATAAGTATTCGGCAAGACCTAAAAATGATTTAAACTCCTCTTTGTTCGTTGGCCAAGGGGCATTTTTTTATTGATGGTAGAAAGAAGATTAATCTTAGGTTTGGTCCCTTCACTCAATATCGTGTGAGGTAATTAGTCGACTGCAGTTACACCAATTTAGCTTTTTCTCTCTTTATTGTTAAACCAGCCAATTTGAGTTTATTAAGGACTGTTCCTAATTTCTCATTGTGTTCATTTTCAGATGCTCTGTAAGTTAGGATGTCATCCTGAAAATATAGGACATCTTGGCAGTCTTTTAGAATGTATTGCATTACTCACTGAAAAACAGCTGCAGGTGACGCTAATCCAAAAGACATCCTACAATACTGGTATGCCCCAAAAGGAGTAGTGACCAATGTTAATGGAAGTAATTCTTTATGTAGGGCTATTCGGTGATAAGATGGGTCAAATTGACTACACTGAAATATTTAGTATTGTGTATTAGACTTAACATTTCATTTATTTTGGAGAGAGGATGTCAGTCCACCCAAATGTTTGAGTTAAGGCTGCGAAGGTCCACACAAAGTCTGATGTCTGCCGCTATGACAACCAATTTACTCACTAGGATGTGATAGAATAGCTCTGCCTGTCAGTGTGCAACAACACAGTCGCCACCACCCATAACCACTATGACAAGGCGGTTATTTGAAGGAATAGCTGTGCCTGTCAACATGTGAGGATATCTTGTGTATGGCTTTTCACTCAGCTAGATTATCAGTTAGGAGGAACTTCAGTAGAACAAGGCATGGCTAGGTGAAAACAGCTGTGCCTGTCAGCATGTAAATGAATCCTCACTCTCGACAGGCCTCCCGCATCGGTTTCGATTACAGTCAGCTTGGAGCTTCAGTAGAATGAAGTGTGGCAGCATATACGCTGTGCCTGTCAATGAGTGAAAGAACCTTCACGCTCCAAAGGCCTTCCGCTTTGTTCTCGACTTCTAGGGTGGAGTTTCAACAGAATGAAGGGCAGCAGGAGATGCATGCCCGTCTGGGTATACATGCCCCTAAAGACAAGCACCAGTCTGGCATGTAATTATCACGCAGGAGTCGCTGGAGAGCTACAATACACGCCCCTCAAGCAGGCACTGGTCAGGCTTGTAATATATGAAGGCATGTCCAGAGAACAAGTGTAGATTCACTCGGAAACTCTGAATATTCACTTCCTTCAGGAATGGATAACTGAAGTGAGGTACCACAGTGACAGGGTGGGATGATAGCAGATGGAGTGCCTTACACGAAGCTGCTGGGCTGAGAAGCGTCAATGTGGCACAAGGGAGGGCCTGTAAATTGGGAAACAGCAGCACACCAGGGTTTAAGGAATCTGCATATCACAGCAATTGGATTGCCTTGCTCCAGACTGCTGAACTGAGAAGCATCAATGCGGCACCAGGTAGGGCATATAATTCTGCATCACTGTAGGAAAATATTTGAAATATTACCTCTTCTGAAGTTGTCCTCGGGATTCAGAGGTAAAACCCTTGGTTGTCTTCTGAAGTGGTCCTCTGGATTTAGAGCAAAGCCCTTGGTCAGGCACTAATACCAGCAAACTCCAGGTATCGCAGTTGCTCGAGAGACACAAAGTGGTGAGAGTTATTAAAGGGTTGGAGGCACTGCACTGCCCCCTGCACAGCATCCCATCCTCATTGCCATTCTGAAGTACATAACTCCATAAAGTAAGCAAAGTAATTTATTTTGACACTATACAAGTGACAATATAATCAGTGTCTCCAGGCTCACCACGTAGGGCAATCTCACAGAGTACACAATATTCCAATTGAGCTTCATTAGAAGGTACCAATAGGGATGCAATGTAAGGGGGAAAAAGGGGAGAAACTAATAGGTAATTCACAGCAACCCTATCCCTACTAAGGACTTTGGAATCTGCCCAGTTAACTCCAGGGCAAGTGGACCCCCCCAAGTACCAGTGGGTCTTTGCCCCTTACTCCACCTGAGGACCAGTTGGGTAAAGCCCTGGACTTTTTGTGCACCAAAAAATAAAATCAGGAGAAGAGCTGGGAGTCAGGAGGACCATCTCATTGAGGCCTGCATGGCTTTGGGGGTGAGGAGGGCTGCTGCAACAGGTAGAGCTTGCCACCTGGAGTAAAATGTGCCCAGGATCGTCCAAATCAGCTCAATGGGCCCAAGTTATGGCATTTTTAACCTTGGTGACCATTGAACCTTTCTTGACTCGGAATGCATGGGGTTTCACTTACTGGCCGATTTGAACCTCCCCGGGATGGGTCTGTGCCTAGAGGATGCTTCCATGAAGGATTCAGATGAGGGAACACCATCACACGCCCCCCCACCAAAGTGGCAAGAAGCCCAAGGCCCCATTACTGGACCCCAAAGAGAAAGAGTGCGAGAGAGTGGCATCACACTCCCGGCGATACCTACAATGGATTTAGGACCCCATCCCTGGGCCCTGATGTCAAGGACAATAAGGGGGGGAAATGCCGCGGAACTCCCTCTACATGGCCGGCCCGCCTTGCTTCCCGTGTCCATGACTGGGGGTAGCGGAAAGCCAGTCACAGTCTGAGCACCTGCTGGCAGGAGCTGGCAGACCTGAAAAGTGCTGCCATTTCCCATTACAGCATGCTGGAGTGCTTCAGATGCAGAGAGTTGGCAGAGAGAGTCAGGGATGGGCTCCTTGGGCTGTCCCCCATGTGGAACTTTGCCTGCAGGGTGCCTGAGTGGGACCAGGAACCAAGAAAGGAAAAAGACAGAGCGCTAGGTCGCAAACCAAAAATGAAACACAAAGGAAAAACAAATCACGGCTTTCCCCTACACAGCTGGAGAACCGCTAATTTAATATGCACAGCTTTGAAGGAGCGCCTCATAATGGGTCCGGCTAGTTTTACCCTAATTTTGGATGTTTCTCTCCTTGTGATGACACCAGGACAACGGGGTTACCACCAACAATATCAGGAAGATACAGCCTTTCCCCACAAAGGACATAAGGAGTCCTCACCCTAAGTTGGTTGGGACTCAAAAACACTAACGCCCCTAGGATTTCCCCCAAATGTTCAAGCACTCACAAAGCTGTAGCTTTTGTTCTACAGTAGGGAGTGGTGTGCCCTCTAGGGGCCTGATTTAGAGTTTGGCGCAGGGTTTACTCCCCCACAAACGTGATGGATATCCCATCCAGTTTTACAATCCTATTATAGCCTATGGAGATTGTAATACAGAGAGCATAATATCCGTCACATTTGTGACTGAGTAACCCTTCAGCCAAGCTCTAAATCAGGCCCTAGTTGTATGGTTGCATTCATTATGGCCTGACAGGCCTAAAGTTGGTTAAAGGACCTGCTTGTATCAAAGCGTCATCTAGGGGCCAAGTGTATGGTTGCAATGTCATTACACTGTGATGCCCTCTAGGGGCTGCTTTTATAATTGCAGATTGATGTTATAAAGTACACAGCCACAGGTTTTACCTACTTTACCTACTCTAAAGGTTTCATTGGTTCCTTGTAATGTTGATAATGATTATCGCTCACAGTGTATATGTTTTATTAATATTAATAAGTGTACTTACAACTGATATTTTTTTTATGATAATTGCATTTAGTACAAAATAATGATTTTAATGTGTGGTTTGCTGCTCTTGAACCTTGACAAAACCAACAGACTCACTTGATATGTTTGTGTGACCCTTTTAGTGAGGTCAAGGGTGATTACACAATGTCATATATGGTATTTCCATCTGCCAATGTACATATTTGTAAATTATTGCATACTGTTTAATAGTGTGCATGTTATAAATTATCTTCTCCTTCTTCTAAAGAAGGAGTACTGACTGGACAATCATTTTATTGAGTGTTATTATTGCGTGCCAGTAAATGATGAATACTAGCCCACACCACCTTCCCCTCAGTAGGCCTTGGACTTCTCTGCCTCACTACGCTGAGAGAGTCAAGCACTACAATAGGGTGCTTGGTTCCCAGTAAGGGGATTGTGAACCTATTACTTGTGGAGCACACACAACTAATACCCAATTTCCTACACCTGCAAAGTTTGGTGAGGTGATGTGTTGTGCAGCAGCTCCAATGTGGCGTTTCTGGTTTGAGATGAATTGCGCTGAGTCTCTGATGTGAAAGTGCTGCTGGGATCACAGTTGGTGCTGGTAGAGAACTTCAGGCCCTCTTGGGAGGGGAGTATTTACAGCATTAGGTAAATGATGTTACAATAGAACTCTGTAAGGTGACTGGTTGAGGATGGTGAAACTCTACTCGCTCACAACCAAAATTCTTGTCAGGGTTATGTCATAAGACACCCCAAATTAAATTATACTTAACCCTCGGGTAGCATGGCACAAAAGCAGTTATGCTTAACTTAGAGGCAATGTGTAAAGTATTTATGCAGCACTTCAAAGAGTAATAAAGTGGAACACAGCACTAAAAAATACACATCAATTTAGAAACATAGAGTAGAATTTAATAAACAATTTAAGACTAAATGAGAAAAATCCAAACTGCAGAACCAGACATATGAAATTTTAAAGATTTAAGTGAAAATAACACCAAGGAGTTGTGAACATCTGATCACAAAGTCACAAGTTCAGGCCATCCGCTACAGAGCACAAGCTGGCTACAGGCACCCAGTTAGGCCTGCTAAAGAAAAATACCTTAAATAGTGGTTGCGGAGCGATGCAGAGTTCTGTGTTGAGGATGGATCTCACAGCAGCGATTCCTAGAAACAGTAAAGCTGTGATGCAAGATCCTGCTTCATTATCAAGGATGCCATTGATAAGGGGCTTGCAATGCAAAGTTCTGTGTTGAGACGAGTTATACACCGGCTGGTTCCAAAGACCCTTGCATTGTGGAGTCCTGCATCATTATCAAGGATGCCATTGACAAGGCACTTGTACTGCAAAGGCCTGCATTGAGAATGCATTGCATTACAGTGGCTCCTATAAGACTGCAGGTGGCAATCCAAGTTCTGCCCTGGAGACAAACCACGCAGTGGTCCTGATGTGGAGTTTGGTGAGGCGATGTATATTGCAGCGGCTATGATGTGCAGTTTCTGGTTTGAGATGAATTGCGCTGAGCCTCTGATGTTAAATTGCTGCTGGGGTCACAGTTGGTGCTGATAGAGCAACTTCAGGCCCTTTTGGGAGGGTAGGATTCACAACTGGCAGTGTCCAGATGCTGGATGGAAGATAATGGAAGCCTGTCTTGTCCCTGAGGTTTTGATCAAGAAGCCTTCCAGCTAGCCCTTGTAGTCACTCTGGTGGCCCCTAGCTCAAGATGTAAGTCCAGTCCTTCAGTCAGGCAGGATGACAGAAGGGCAGTAGAGAGGCAGTGCATCTTGCCGTAGAGCAACACAGCTGTCCTTCTTCTGCGTCTTCCACAGTGCACAAAATTTGGTCACTGATGAAATGGAACGTGGGCGCTGATCAAGCTGCAACCACAATCCTTGTCAGGGTGAGGCACAAGCCAACCCTGAAATAACCTGTGCTAAACTCTCTGGTAGTTTGGCAGAGTGAAGTCAGGTTTACCTTAGAGGCAATGTGCAAAGTATTCATGTAACACTTCAAACGGTAATTCAGTGAAAACATCACACAAAAAGGATCCCACACCAAGTTAGAAAAAAAGAACCTTTATTAATAAATAAAAAAAGACCAAAACAGCAAAACTCCAATCTGTAAAAGTGAAGTCATGCATTTAGAAAGGTTTTAGTAAAAAATAGAGCCAGAAACCATAACGCAACAACAGAAGGTATCTAGTCGCAATGGACCAGGACAAAGTCACACGTTTAGACTGACCACAATGGAGTGTGGACCGGCTCCAGGGACTCATTTAAGCCTGCTGAGCAAAGTACCTTAAATCCTGGTTTGCCCAGCGTTGCACAGATGTACTTTGAAGATGTGCTGCACAGCCAAAGTAATGTGCCAGTTCTGTGATGCAGAAAGGTCCTGCATTGTGGTCAAGGATACCATTGACGAGGGCTATCAATGTGAAGTCAAGCTGCGAGGCTACGATGTTTTGTCCAGCATCATCAAGGCTGCCGTGGACGAAGGATGAGTGGGCCTGGGCTGAGGAGGCATCGTGCAGTGGCAGATCTGAAGGGCAGCGATGCATTGGTTTTGCTTAGTTTGCACCTCAAAGCAGAGTAGAAGTATCGGTTCCAGAAGATCTACAGTGACTGACAGAGCACCTTAAGCCTACTTCCAAAGGTCCAGGACTGGAGTGGCCCCACTTGGCAGGGCAGACTCATCGATGGCAGAGTCCAAGTGCATGTGTAAGGTTGTTGGAAGCCTATTGTGCCCCTTAGGCTTCAGAACAGGAGGCCAGTCAGCTAGCCCTTGGAGTCACTCTGGGTTCTGGGTTCAAAGTGTTGGAGATCCAGTTCTTCTCACCAAGGCAAGAGGGCAGCAGTCAATAGGTCAGCTCAGCAGGACAGCGGTTTTTCACAGCAGCAGTCCAGCAGAATGGCAGACCTTTCAGCAATGAAGCAAACCTTCTTCCTGGTCAAGTAGTGTACTGAAGAGGTGGTGTTTGATGTCCATTACTTATACCAAGTTGTGCCTTTGAAGTGGTGAGAAGGATTTGAAGACAGGCCTTTGAAGTGCACAGGTGCTCTTCCTTCCTGGCCTTGGCCTCAGACTAACTACAGGGAGTATGCAGCCCTTTGTTTGGAGGCAGGGCACAGTCTGTTTAAGTGTAGGTAGGACTAGGCCTCGCCCTTTCCTCCATCCTGCCAGTGGTGGCTCATTCAGGCACACACTCAAGCTCCCTATTGTGTGTCGCTCCCTATGGAGTGTGGCTGTATAGAAGGAGTTGACAAAGCCCAACTGTCAACTACACCTAGTCATGCAACCCAGAGGCTGACTGCTGCCACCAAATGGCTATGGTAGTAAAATGTGAAATTTCTAATAGTGGCATTATCAAAAATGTAATTTTAAATCTGACTTCATGATAAGGTAGGATTTTTTATTACAATTCCAAAGACACTAAACATGAACTGTTACCATTTGAAAATTACAACTTACTAAATATAATAGGGTAACTCCAAAGCTATGTCAAGGGAGAGGTAGGCCTTGCAGTAGTGAAAACAAGTTTAAGAGCTTTTCACTACAACAACATGTACAACTTAAAAATACATGTCTCCTATTTAAATATATTGCACCCTGCTTCCTGGGCTGTCCAGAATCTACCCTAGGGGTGACCACTATGTATGAAATGGGAAGGTTTGGTCCTGGCAAAAATGTTATTTTGCCAGCTCAAAATGGCAGTTTAAAAGTGTAAAACTGCATTCAGACAGGCTGCAAATACAGGCATGAGGCACGTTTAAGGTACCACTTAAACGGATGCCACAATCAGTGCTGCAGTCCATTTCATTTTCAAGCTCTGGAAACAGATAGTACCACTTTAATAGGGACTTACCAGCAAACTAAATATGCCCATTTGGTATGAGCCAATCTTACAATTTGTTAAGACGGGAGCAGTGATAGCTGTGATAAAGTGTGCATAATCTTAAGGCCAGCAAAAATGAAGTCAGCAAAACGAGGTTTGAAGGCAAATTATTAAGGAGAAAACCACTCCAAAGATGCCAGGTCTAACTCAAAGATTCAGGCATTAGGGTCTCAGGTCCAATATGTATACCTGGTGTTCACTTGGAAATAGGAGAAGCTTCCCGGGTTTTCCACCCATCCAAAGGTGCTTGGAAATTCCTGTCTTCCTGGCCTGGCCCCAGATTTTTGGGGCCACTATATACTAGTGTCAAACCCTTTGTGAGAGTACATAGGCAGGGACAATGTGATGTGAATTTGTGGTAGGTGATAGCCCCTCCTGCTTGTTAACTTAGAGTGGTCCATCTTGCCAACACCTAGTTTCTCTTTGTTTCACAGTCTCTGAGCAATACACAAAGACCAACTGCCACCTAGTCATGTGATACAGGATACAGGCAGCAGACACCAAATGGTTTGACAAGAAAATGGCCACTTTCTGAAAACGTCATTTTTAGACTTTGACTAAAAATAAAAATCTAACTTTGCCATTGAAGAGTAATTTTAATTACAATTCCTTAGACACCAAACTTGATTTGCCTATCTATTCACAATTGAAAGTCATCAGTTATTATATGTAATAAGGTAATCCAATGTTATCGTACGAGAGAGGTACCCCTTGTAGTAGTGAAAAATGAATTTAGGAGTTTTTCACTGCCAGAACATCTAAAACTTAAAAATGCATATCCTATTTTTTAATTACACCGTACCCTGCCCTCTGGGTTGTGTGGGGCTTATCTTAGGGGTGACTTTTATGTATTGAAAGGAACGATTTGGGCCTGCCAAGAGGTTTATCTTGTGAGCTACAAATGGCAGTTTTAAACTGCACACACAGGTTGCAATGTCAGGCCTGAGACCTGTTTAGGAGGACTCCTTAAATGGGTGGCACAATAACTGCTGCAGTCCCACTGATAGCATTCAGATTACAGGCCCTGGTTACATGTGGTACCTGTCTGGATTGCCCGAATGTGGGCTCAAAGACATGCAGCTCCCTTAAGGGTGGAGTGCATAGCCTTTAAGACTGTGCGTAGCACTGTCTGGAGGCCTCTCATCATGAAGGATTTCCTGTTTTGGTGGCTTGGACACTTGTTTCCTGTGATTTCTTTGTTGTTCCTACATTCTTCAGTCTCCCTGGTGTTCTGTGGATTCTGTTGCGTCTCTCTCGTTTTTTGTGTCAGGTTGCTTTGGGCTACATATCCCCATCTTCTTTGAGGGATATTTCCATGAGCTAAAAAGGAAACACAATTATAGACAATACATTTAAAAGCCTGCAGCAGTTCTGGGGTAATGCACTGCGAATGTGAATATATTTCTGTTGACACACCTGATTGTGACAGTCTTGTGGCTGTGGTATTGAATGTAGTTATGAACTGACAATCTGAAAAGCACAAAAGGGAAGCTTGTTTAGTAATTCATGTACTTTTGTTACTCTTAGTCTTAAATCTGATTTATTTTGTAATATTTGATTTGTGAACTGAAAGCACTGATTCTAGCCTAACAAACATTAGTTGAGTGTGAATATTTAGGAGCAGCTAAGGCTATTATTTATGTTGATTATATGCATCTATCTGCAGGATTTTGGATGTATTTCTGTTATTTGGACATCTACAAGTTCCTTAGTACACTTAAGGACTCACCACACTTAACAGTATAGGTATGCTAATTCTAGAACATTACAAGTTGTGTACTTAAGATTATTCAGGCACACCTAGAAATACAAGGCTTTTCTCATGTTATAGTTGGAACAACTACATTGTTGAGCGACTCACTACTATTTAATAGACAGTGGAGGGGATGGCAGGTACTTATATTATATTCATATCCAGCATAGGTCGCAGACTTATCTCTAGCAGAATTAACCTATACCAATTACTGTTATCTGATTCTAGGAGTAGAAAGTGTAAGGAATTCAGAGGACCCATAAGTAGCAACCTTTGTGATGATACCTGTCTCCTTCTATCCTCTCTTCTTGGCGGGTCAAGTTAGGCTTTGACTTTTGTTGGGACTTCTTGTCTTGCAGGAAAGTTCAGAATATTCCTTGTGGTTCATGTCACTCCTGTGAAAAGATTACAGGTGAGAGCCTGACAGTTCCGCTTTACTAGGGACTTGTAAGTAAACTAAATTTGTCAGTGGGGTACAAGTCAATTCTACCATGTTTAGGGAAGAGAGCACAAGCACTTTAGCACTGGTTAGCAATGGTGAAGTACAATGAGTCATAAAGAGAGCAAAAACAAGATTAGCAACAGTATCAGGGGAGAAGGCAAAAAGATTGGGGGAAGCCATGTTATGGCTGACAGGTCTAACAATCCCAAAACCCACTCTGACACCATCAAACAAAAATCATTCTAGAAGACCTATTGTCTGAGACTTTTAAACATTGGTTTACCAGTTTAAGGTTTGCCAGAGTTAGGCATTCACTACGCTGATCATTTGACCACTGGGTTTTGAGTGGATGAACCTCAGCTAAGTAATTGATCTGATGACAAGTGATGCAGTGAGGTGTTAGATTATGAATGTACTCCAGGCACTTGCACCCAAATGCTTTCAAAATGGAAATGGAATACCTGACCTTTATTATCCATGTTTGTAGAAATAGCTATACAGTGAAGACCTACCTGGGGAGCAACAATGTGCTCCAAACTAATGGGGCAAGTACTTACACATTAGAATTACACTATTACAGTTAACTCATCTATTATTGCATAGCATTACATTTCAAAGTTACTCTGATAGCTGCTAGAAGCCAGTGTCACTTTCCCATAGTTTGGTGATGCAGCCAAACTTTTTATGGTTAAAATAAGTCTCTCAGTGTTTTCGGTTCTAAAGCTGCTGGCACTTCTCTTTTATTATAGGCTAGCTTCTGTATTAATTCAGACATTAATGGAGCTACTAGAGCACAATATAGCAGGTATATTTGAAGAGTGCAGAATCTCATTAAATGAGATCTCTTGGAGCTATTAACAGCTAACATATGTTTATTGTTACCAACCTCAGCAGAATTCACTATATTTATCTTGAAATGATGAAAGGCTGAGTAGACCCACCAGAGGTTGAATTTCTGATCGTCGGGACAAACAGAAATCCCTGGAGTGAATGGATTAGACTACTGAGACACCAGACCTGAAATGTATTTAAACATGATGCAATAGTGAGTTTTAGATGATGTGGGGGTATGAGGGAGGAGCCTATTATCAGTCCCATCAGCTGAATATTGGTAATACTTGTGTTCACTGTGATTGCATAAGCAAATAGTTGCTCTAACCCAAGAAATACCTCAATTTTTGGCTACAGGTGAGAATAAGTGATATATACCACAAGTCTTTAGGCCTTTAGAAAGGCAGAGTCTTGCCAGGGAGAATAATATTTGTCATTCCCAGACAGCCCTCATTCATACTGTCACATGTTTGGATCAGTTTGCTAGATATTCTCAGCTGCTGACCCACCTAAATGTGTTGCTGGATATGTTTGAATAGATTTGGAGCTGTAGGTAATACAAAGTGATTCCCTTAGAGAAGTGTTTCCTCTGAACACTAGAGAAAGTTAAGAGAAGGTTAAGAACAATGGGGCCGCTAAAATAAATGTTTCTACTAAAGAACAATAGTGAAGCCAATTCTGAACTTTTGGCATAGTATGATGAGAAAATGCAACTCAACTGTAAAACAATACCTGTGCTTGTAACTTACATACCAGACAGTACTTGGCTATTGACGCTTTCAGATGGACAACAATCAATACTGATTCCATATCCATGAATTGTCATAAGGCTGATTGGTGATCATATGGGATATTGTTTAAATCTGTGTTTCTTTGAATCTAGGATGTCACCTCTTTTGATTAATCTACTGGGAAAGATAAGGTGGGCTGCTACTTCACTATATCCATGTGATGCTCTCAGTTATTTTCAGGATAGCTTCCTGTTGTGCCATTGACACTCAACCACTGCTGACCAGTGCTAAAGCGCAAGTGTTCTGTACTCTAAAACATGTTGACATTGGCTTAACCACAATTGGTATATCTAATTTACTTGTAAATCCCTAGTAAAATATTCCTTAGGTGCTCCGGGCCTGTACATTAAATGCTACTAGTGGGCCTGCAGCCTGATTGTGCCACACACTACTGGAGCCCTTTAAACGAGTCTCAGGCATCCCACTGCACAGCCTGTGTGTGCAGTTTTAAACTGGCATTTCAACCTGGCAAGTGCACCCAATCGCTAGGCCCAAACCTTCCTTTTTGTTACATATGTCAGCCCTAAGATAGGCCCTAGTTAGCCCTAACGGCAGGTGCAGTGTATTGATAAAGATGGACATGTACTTTTAAGCTTACCAAATCCTGGTAGTGAAAAACTATTACATTTGTTTTTTACTAATGCAAGTCCTGCGCCTCCATTGGTTAGTTGATATTGGGGTTTCCTGCGAGCAGTATTTAAGTGTAACTTCCAATTAGGAAAAGATAGAACTTTGGAGTTTCTTGCTTTATTTTGTTTTGATGATATTTTAAAAGGAAAAAAGTGTGGATGCTTGATGGTATGTCTTGGTATCAATGAAGTATGAGTTATATGCATGCTAGTATGTTGACAGTATGGGAGCTATATATGTTTTATATTTGTGGGGGTATGCAAGTTTTTTTTTTTTTTATCTCTTTATTAAATTTTGCAGTTAACAGTTCTTACATTGATTTAATAAACAGTGTATTTTTATGCAATTGTGAGTTTCTCTTTTTTTTTTTCCATTATTTTGCTTCTGGTCATTTTATACATCTTGTTCTACATATTTTGCAGTTAGAAACTTTATTGCATTTGATTCAAAGAGCATTGTATAAGTAATAAGAAGAACTGGGAAAAGGAAAACAGAAAGTAAAGAAGCCAAAATAGGGCTATGAAGACAAGATTATAAATATAATGGTTTGGGAGGAGGTGGGAAAGATGCTAGTGATGTAGATGCGATGGTGGGGGAGTTGACGGTTTCTTTGTAAATGTTTGTTAGGTTGGTGAGGTCTGTGTGGGTTTGGGGGGATTTTGTATTACAGTCTTGCGTGTTTCTTTTAGAGGAGTATTTTGAGTACTTGTATATGGTTAAGGTTGTAGTGTCTTGTTGCTGCAGTCATTTGCCGTTATCTTGCAGCATTTTCCTAAGGTGGGCGGGTATCATCCTTTTCGAGTAACTGCTCTAGGAAGGTGTCCCATGTCTCCGCATTTTTTAATATAATCCCTATATCTTTTAATGAGTCCAATACATGTTTTTCTGCGTTGGTCCAGTGTATTAGGTCTTTATGCCATCTGTTTATATCCAGAGTGCCAGGAGACTTCCATTGTGTTGCAATGAGGCATTTAAAGATAATAAACGCTAGGTCTGCGCATCTATGTTTTTGCCTATCTTTATTGCATCTATGTCGTATGCCCAATATGCAGGATTCGGGTGTAGGATTCAGTTTTAGTCCCGTCCATTTATTTGTCTGTTGTGTGACAGTGTACCATATACGAAGTAGTGGTGGACAGCTCCAGGTCATGTGATAAAAATCTGCCTCTGTGGTTCCGCAACGTGGACATTCAAATGTTGCTTGTGGGAACATGCGTTTTATACGGAGTGGGGTTAAATATGTCTGGTGTAAGTAATTTAGTTGGGTGTATCTGAAGCGGCCATTGCGAGAAATTTCTCGGGTGGTCGTTAGGGCCATGGTCCATTGTTTCTCTGTTAGAGGTGTTTGTAGAGCCTTATCCCAGTGTGATTTGGCTTGTGTTTGTGTTTTTGCAGGGTAAGCTTGTAGTATGTGGTATATTTGAGATATACTTGCTGTCGTGTTAATACCTGCTAGTAGCTTGTGTAGGGCGAGGGCTGTTGGTGGTTCTGAGTTGCCTTGTCCCCATACTTTACGTATCAGTCCTTTGATTGCCCCGTATTTTATAAATTCCCCTGGCCCTAAGTTGTATGACTCTGCCAATTTTGTGTATGTTATGTATTGCTCGTCTACATATAAATCTCCGACCTGCTATATATCTTTTGTTATCCACGACGCTAGATATAATGTTTTGTGCAATTTATTTATTCCTGGTATGGCTAGTAGGGGAATCTTTGGTGAGTATTGTGGTACGCGGGTTCCCTTAGATATATATCGATTCCAGGTGCGTACGGCAACTGTCATTAGTACGTTTTTGTGATGTGGGGTGTGTGTCCCTCCTATGAGCCAATCTAGTATCTTTATTCTCCCTAGTTGAATTCTCCCTTTATGTGCCTCCGGGCTTGGGGGGTCTTGTATCCAGGTCATGATCCAATGTAACTGTGCTGCTGCATAGTAATGCTCGAGGTGCGGTACCCCCATTCCTCCCTTTTCCATTGGGAGGTAGAGTTTATCAATAGCTACTCTTCTACGACCATTCGCCCATATCGGTTCAATCAATAGTTTGGTTAATTGTGTGAAAAGTGTTTTTGGTAATATTAGCGGTAGTGTTGTGAAATAATAGAGTAGTCGAGGTAGTACTATCATTTTGGCCAGAGCCACTCTTCCCATTGGTGAGAGGGGTAGTGAGCACCAGAAGGGTATTGAGCTTTTAATTGATCTAATGGCTCTGTCCAGGTTGCCTTCGTTTAGGTCTGTAGCGCTATGATAGATGTGGACTCCTAAATATTTAAAAGTGGTATGTTCCCATTGTAATGTATCATCAGTTGGCGTTTCGGCGCGTGGTGTTGGGGATGGGCACATAGGGAATATGCATGATTTGGACCAGTTGACGTGCAGACCGGATAAGTCTCCGAACGTGTTAAGTAGTTGTAATATGTGTGGTAGAGATTCTTTATAGTTGCGTAGATATATTAGTGCATCGTCTGCATATAGTGATATTATGCGGAATTCTTCGCCATCTGGGATACCGTGGGGGTATGCAAGTTTGATGCTGTTTATGTAACAGTTTACATTGCTGAGGTGCTAATGCTAATTTGAGATCATGTTTATTTGCAAATCACATCGAATTGGATGATTTCAAAGTATCTATTTTTGAGGATATTATGCATTTTGACATCACTGTTATGCTAGCATTTGATAAATAGGTCCTAAGCCTAAAAAATATTATGGTTTTGCCCCTGAGCTCCACTGCTACTAGCCAAGGCACTGTTGAGGTCAGATAAAATATTATCTCATTTTATAGGCAATAGTGTGACAAAAATGTTGAATCTTTTATGAAATGATGTGGGCTGGATGTGATGAGACTAGGTCCAGTTCCCTAAGGTAATATTCTAGAGAGTATTTTTCTCACATCCAATAGTACCATGCTAGTGACCCTTTAAAAAACCTTTGACTCATTCGCTATTATGTAGAACCTTGTTTAGAAACCAAAGACCTTCTCTTCATTCAAGAAAAATGTCTAATACCTACCAGGACAACATGGGAAGTCTGGTCTTCCGGCTTACATGAATCTCTGTGTCCAGTTCTGTGTTGAACATCTAGAAAAACATGTTTCCCAGCTTAGTCCAATGGTCTATTTGTATAGCCTACAAAGGATTCCTTCTTCATTGATCTGTGTATTGGTCTGTTCTGCTGGTAGTAGCTGAGCCCAGAGAATGCTGGACCATGTACACTGCTAAAAGCCTCTTCCTGCTAGCCTTTGAATTGCATCTTTGAATCTGAAAGGTCCTCTAAAGCTGAGGGACATCCTTCTGCCCTGGACTATATCCAGGCAGACCTATGTGATGCTGGGAAGGACAGATGAGAACTGTGTGGTTGTGAGGAATGCACTAACCATTTTCTAATGAGAGTTGAGCAGTAAGTAGCACACCTTGATGTGGCTCAGAATTGTTTGTACTTTAAAATTGCTTGGCAACATTTCTACAATGTGAACTCCACAAGAGCAGCATCCCTCAGATGAAGTGAATTGGTGTTTCAACACCCTTCTGAACTATCTTAATTACCTCTGTGACTGTTAGCATTTCTCTCAGTAAATAATTACAATCTATTGCTGACGCCAATAGATGTATAGGAAACGTAAAGGTTGTCTTTGATTTATATTTATAAATGTA